>NC_080753.1:68384231-68674524 GCF_020826845.1 Diceros bicornis minor | reverse complement strand
ACTTGTTCCTACATAGTAACTTGCATCTTTGAATGAGAATGTGCTTGCTTACAGCAACGTGCTATATGTTCTGAATGCCCGAATTGGGAATCTGTGTCAAAACTTTGTTAGGAATTATGTGATCCTTACTAGCTGGAAGTAAGGGAGATGGGGCCTGAAGTTATTTCTAGGAGTTGGACACATACCAAGTTTAGCTCAGTTCTGGGCATCTTTGAAATACCTATACAAACTTGTTCCTACATAGTAACTTGCAACTTTGAATGAGAATGTGCTTGCTTACAGCAACGTGCTATATGTTCTGAATGCCCGAATTGGGAATCTGTGTCAAAACTTTGTTAGGAATTATGTGATCCTTACTAGCTGGAAGTAAGGGAGATGGGGCATGAAGTTATTTCTAGGAGTTGGACACATACCAAGTTTAGCTCAGTTCTGGGCATCTTTGAAATACCTATACAAACGTGTTCCTACATAGTAACTTGCAACTTTGAATGAGAATGTGCTTGCTTACAGCAACGTGCTATATGTTCTGAATGCCCGAATTGGGAATCTGTGTCAAAACTTTGTTAGGAATTATGTGATCCTTACTAGCTGGAAGTAAGGGAGATGGGGCATGAAGTTATTTCTAGGAGTTGGACACATACCAAGTTTAGCTCAGTTCTGGGCATCTTTGAAATACCTATACAAACGTGTTCCTACATAGTAACTTGCAACTTTGAATGAGAATGTGCTTGCTTACAGCAACGTGCTATATGTTCTGAATGCCCGAATTGGGAATCTGTGTCAAAACTTTGTTAGGAATTATGTGATCCTTACTAGCTGGAAGTAAGGGAGATGGGACATGAAGTTATTTCTAGGAGTTGGACACATACCAAGTTTAGCTCAGTTCTGGGCATCTTTGAAATACCTATACAAACTTGTTGCTACGTAGTAACTTGCATCTTTGAATGAGAATGTGCTTGCTTACAACAACGTGCTATATGTTCTGAATGCCCGAATTGGGAATCTGTGTCAAAACTTTGTTAGGAATTATGTGATCCTTACTAGCTGGAAGTAAGGGAGATGGGGCATGAAGTTATTTCTAGGAGTTGGACACATACCAAGTTTAGCTCAGTTCTGGGCATCTTTGAAATACCTATACAAACTTGTTCCTACATAGTAACTTGCATCATTAATGAGAATGTGCTTGCTTACAGCAACGTGCTATATGTTCTGAATGCCCGAATTGGGAATCTGTGTCAAAACTTTGTTAGGAATTATGTGATCCTTACTAGCTGGAAGTAAGGGAGATGGGGCATGAAGTTATTTCTAGGAGTTGGACACATACCAAGTTTAGCTCAGTTCTGGGCATCTTTGAAATACCTATACAAACTTGTTCCTACATAGTAACTTGCAACTTTGAATGAGAATGTGCTTGCTTACAGCAACGTGCTATATGTTCTGAATGCCCGAATTGGGAATCTGTGTCAAAACTTTGTTAGGAATTATGTGATCCTTACTAGCTGGAAGTAAGGGAGATGGGGCATGAAGTTATTTCTAGAAGTTGGACACATACCAAGTTTAGCTCAGTTCTGGGCATCTTTGAAATACCTATACAAACTTGTTCCTACATAGTAACTTGCAACTTTAAATGAGAATGTGCTTGCTTACAGCAACGTGCTATATGTTCTGAATGCCCGAATTGGGAATCTGTGTCAAAACTTTGTTAGGAATTATGTGATCCTTACTAGCTGGAAGTAAGGGAGATGGGGCATGAAGTTATTTCTAGGACTTGGACACATACCAAGTTTAGCTCAGTTCTGGGCATCTTTGAAATACCTATACAAACTTGTTCCTACATAGTAACTTGCATCTTTGAATGAGAATCTGCTTGCTTACAGCAACGTGCTATATGTTCTGAATGCCCGAATTGGGAATCTGTGTCAAAACTTTGTTAGGAATTATGTGATCCTTACTAGCTGGAAGTAAGGGAGATGGGGCATGAAGTTATTTCTAGGAGTTGGACACATACCAAGTTTAGCTCAGTTCTGGGCATCTTTGAAATACCTATACAAACTTGTTCCTACATAGTAACTTGCATCATTAATGAGAATGTGCTTGCTTACAGCAACGTGCTATATGTTCTGAATGCCCGAATTGGGAATCTGTGTCAAAACTTTGTTAGGAATTATGTGATCCTTACTAGCTGGAAGTAAGGGAGATGGGGCATGAAGTTATTTCTAGGAGTTGGACACATACCAAGTTTAGCTCAGTTCTGGGCATCTTTGAAATACCTATACAAACTTGTTCCTACATAGTAACTTGCATCTTTGAATGAGAATCTGCTTGCTTACAGCAACGTGCTATATGTTCTGAATTCCCGAATTGGGAATCTGTGTCAAAACTTTGTTAGGAATTATGTGATCCTTACTAGCTGGAAGTAAGGGAGATGGGGCATGAAGTTATTTATAGGAGTTGGACACATACCAAGTTTAGCTCAGTTCTGGGCATCTTTGAAATACCTATACAAACTTGTTCCTTCATAGTAACTTGCATCTTTGAATGAGAATGTGCTTGCTTACAGCAACGTGCTATATGTTCTGAATGCCCGAATTGGCAATCTGTGTCAAAACTTTGTTAGGAATTATGTGATCCTTACTAGCTGGAAGTAAGGGAGATGGGGCATGAAGTTATTTCTAGGAGTTGGACACATACCAAGTTTAGCTCAGTTCTGGGCATCTTTGAAATACCTATACAAACTTGTTCCTACATAGTAACTTGCATCTTTGAATGAGAATCTGCTTGCCTACAGCAACGTGCTATATGTTCTGAATGCCCGAATTGGGAATCTGTGTCAAAACTTTGTTAGGAATTATGTGATCCTTACTAGCTGGAAGTAAGGGAGATGGGGCCTGAAGTTATTTCTAGGAGTTGGACACATACCAAGTTTAGCTCAGTTCTGGGCATCTTTGAAATACCTATACAAACTTGTTCCTACATAGTAACTTGCAACTTTGAATGAGAATGTGCTTGCTTACAGCAACGTGCTATATGTTCTGAATGCCCGAATTGGGAATCTGTGTCAAAACTTTGTTAGGAATTATGTGATCCTTACTAGCTGGAAGTAAGGGAGATGGGGCATGAAGTTATTTCTAGGAGTTGGACACATACCAAGTTTAGCTCAGTTCTGGGCATCTTTGAAATACCTATACAAACGTGTTCCTACATAGTAACTTGCAACTTTGAATGAGAATGTGCTTGCTTGCAGCAACGTGCTATATGTTCTGAATGCCCGAATTGGGAATCTGTGTCAAAACTTTGTTAGGAATTATGTGATCCTTACTAGCTGGAAGTAAGGGAGATGGGGCATGAAGTTATTTCTAGGAGTTGGACACATACCAAGTTTAGCTCAGTTCTGGGCATCTTTGAAATACCTATACAAACTTGTTCCTACATAGTAACTTGCAACTTTGAATGAGAATGTGCTTGCTTACAGCAACGTGCTATATGTTCTGAATGCCCGAATTGGGAATCTGTGTCAAAACTTTGTTAGGAATTATGTGATCCTTACTAGCTGGAAGTAAGGGAGATGGGACATGAAGTTATTTCTAGGAGTTGGACACATACCAAGTTTAGCTCAGTTCTGGGCATCTTTGAAATACCTATACAAACTTGTTGCTACGTAGTAACTTGCATCTTTGAATGAGAATGTGCTTGCTTACAACAACGTGCTATATGTTCTGAATGCCCGAATTGGGAATCTGTGTCAAAACTTTGTTAGGAATTATGTGATCCTTACTAGCTGGAAGTAAGGGAGATGGGGCATGAAGTTATTTCTAGGAGTTGGACACATACCAAGTTTAGCTCAGTTCTGGGCATCTTTGAAATACCTATACAAACTTGTTCCTACATAGTAACTTGCATCATTAATGAGAATGTGCTTGCTTGCAGCAACGTGCTATATGTTCTGAATGCCCGATTTGGGAATCTGTGTCAAAACTTTGTTAGGAATTATGTGATCCTTACTAGCTGGAAGTAAGGGAGATGGGGCATGAAGTTATTTCTAGGAGTTGGACACATACCAAGTTTAGCTCAGTTCTGGGCATCTTTGAAATACCTATACAAACTTGTTCCTACATAGTAACTTGCATCTTTGAATGAGAATCTGCTTGCTTACAGCAACGTGCTATATGTTCTGAATGCCCGAATTGGGAATCTGTGTCAAAACTTTGTTAGGAATTATGTGATCCTTACTAGCTGGAAGTAAGGCAGATGGGGCATGAAGTTATTTCTAGGAGTTGGACACATACCAAGTTTAGCTCAGTTCTGGGCATCTTTGAAATACCTATACAAACTTGTTCCTACATAGTAACTTGCATCTTTGAATGAGATTGTGCTTGCTTACAGCAACGTGCTATATGTTCTGAATGCCCGAATTGGGAATCTGTGTCAAAACTTTGTTAGGAATTATGTGATCCTTACTAGCTGGAAGTAAGGGAGATGGGGCATGAAGTTATTTCTAGGAGTTGGACACATACCAAGTTTAGCTCAGTTCTGGGCATCTTTGAAATACCTATACAAACTTGTTCCTACATAGTAACTTGCATCATTAATGAGAATGTGCTTGCTTACAGCAACGTGCTATATGTTCTGAATGCCCGAATTGGGAATCTGTGTCAAAACTTTGTTAGGAATTATGTGATCCTTACTAGCTGGAAGTAAGGGAGATGGGGCATGAAGTTATTTCTAGGAGTTGGACACATACCAAGTTTAGCTCAGTTCTGGGCATCTTTGAAATACCTATACAAACTTGTTCCTACATAGTAACTTGCATCTTTGAATGAGAATCTGCTTGCTTACAGCAACGTGCTATATGTTCTGAATTCCCGAATTGGGAATCTGTGTCAAAACTTTGTTAGGAATTATGTGATCCTTACTAGCTGGAAGTAAGGGAGATGGGGCATGAAGTTATTTCTAGGAGTTGGACACATACCAAGTTTAGCTCAGTTCTGGGCATCTTTGAAATACCTATACAAACTTGTTCCTTCATAGTAACTTGCATCTTTGAATGAGAATGTGCTTGCTTACAGCAACGTGCTATATGTTCTGAATGCCCGAATTGGCAATCTGTGTCAAAACTTTGTTAGGAATTATGTGATCCTTACTAGCTGGAAGTAAGGGAGATGGGGCATGAAGTTATTTCTAGGAGTTGGACACATACCAAGTTTAGCTCAGTTCTGGGCATCTTTGAAATACCTATACAAACTTGTTCCTACATAGTAACTTGCATCTTTGAATGAGAATCTGCTTGCCTACAGCAACGTGCTATATGTTCTGAATGCCCGAATTGGGAATCTGTGTCAAAACTTTGTTAGGAATTATGTGATCCTTACTAGCTGGAAGTAAGGGAGATGGGGCCTGAAGTTATTTCTAGGAGTTGGACACATACCAAGTTTAGCTCAGTTCTGGGCATCTTTGAAATACCTATACAAACTTGTTCCTACATAGTAACTTGCAACTTTGAATGAGAATGTGCTTGCTTACAGCAACGTGCTATATGTTCTGAATGCCCGAATTGGGAATCTGTGTCAAAACTTTGTTAGGAATTATGTGATCCTTACTAGCTGGAAGTAAGGGAGATGGGGCATGAAGTTATTTCTAGGAGTTGGACACATACCAAGTTTAGCTCAGTTCTGGGCATCTTTGAAATACCTATACAAACGTGTTCCTACATAGTAACTTGCAACTTTGAATGAGAATGTGCTTGCTTACAGCAACGTGCTATATGTTCTGAATGCCCGAATTGGGAATCTGTGTCAAAACTTTGTTAGGAATTATGTGATCCTTACTAGCTGGAAGTAAGGGAGATGGGGCATGAAGTTATTTCTAGGAGTTGGACACATACCAAGTTTAGCTCAGTTCTGGGCATCTTTGAAATACCTATACAAACTTGTTCCTACATAGTAACTTGCAACTTTGAATGAGAATGTGCTTGCTTACAGCAACGTGCTATATGTTCTGAATGCCCGAATTGGGAATCTGTGTCAAAACTTTGTTAGGAATTATGTGATCCTTACTAGCTGGAAGTAAGGGAGATGGGACATGAAGTTATTTCTAGGAGTTGGACACATACCAAGTTTAGCTCAGTTCTGGGCATCTTTGAAATACCTATACAAACTTGTTGCTACGTAGTAACTTGCATCTTTGAATGAGAATGTGCTTGCTTACAACAACGTGCTATATGTTCTGAATGCCCGAATTGGGAATCTGTGTCAAAACTTTGTTAGGAATTATGTGATCCTTACTAGCTGGAAGTAAGGGAGATGGGGCATGAAGTTATTTCTAGGAGTTGGACACATACCAAGTTTAGCTCAGTTCTGGGCATCTTTGAAATACCTATACAAACTTGTTCCTACATAGTAACTTGCATCATTAATGAGAATGTGCTTGCTTGCAGCAACGTGCTATATGTTCTGAATGCCCGATTTGGGAATCTGTGTCAAAACTTTGTTAGGAATTATGTGATCCTTACTAGCTGGAAGTAAGGGAGATGGGGCATGAAGTTATTTCTAGGAGTTGGACACATACCAAGTTTAGCTCAGTTCTGGGCATCTTTGAAATACCTATACAAACTTGTTCCTACATAGTAACTTGCATCTTTGAATGAGAATCTGCTTGCTTACAGCAACGTGCTATATGTTCTGAATGCCCGAATTGGGAATCTGTGTCAAAACTTTGTTAGGAATTATGTGATCCTTACTAGCTGGAAGTAAGGCAGATGGGGCATGAAGTTATTTCTAGGAGTTGGACACATACCAAGTTTAGCTCAGTTCTGGGCATCTTTGAAATACCTATACAAACTTGTTCCTACATAGTAACTTGCATCTTTGAATGAGATTGTGCTTGCTTACAGCAACGTGCTATATGTTCTGAATGCCCGAATTGGGAATCTGTGTCAAAACTTTGTTAGGAATTATGTGATCCTTACTAGCTGGAAGTAAGGGAGATGGGGCATGAAGTTATTTCTAGGAGTTGGACACATACCAAGTTTAGCTCAGTTCTGGGCATCTTTGAAATACCTATACAAACTTGTTCCTACATAGTAACTTGCAACTTTGAATGAGAATGTGCTTGCTTACAGCAATGTGCTATATGTTCTGAATGCCCGAATTGGGAATCTGTGTCAAAACTTTGTTAGGAATTATGTGATCCTTACTAGCTGGAAGTAAGGGAGATGGGGCATGAAGTTATTTCTAGAAGTTGGACACATACCAAGTTTAGCTCAGTTCTGGGCATCTTTGAAATACCTATACAAACTTGTTCCTACATAGTAACTTGCAACTTTAAATGAGAATGTGCTTGCTTACAGCAACGTGCTATATGTTCTGAATGCCCGAATTGGGAATCTGTGTCAAAACTTTGTTAGGAATTATGTGATCCTTACTAGCTGGAAGTAAGGGAGATGGGGCATGAAGTTATTTCTAGGACTTGGACACATACCAAGTTTAGCTCAGTTCTGGGCATCTTTGAAATACCTATACAAACTTGTTCCTACATAGTAACTTGCATCTTTGAATGAGAATCTGCTTGCTTACAGCAACGTGCTATATGTTCTGAATGCCCGAATTGGGAATCTGTGTCAAAACTTTGTTAGGAATTATGTGATCCTTACTAGCTGGAAGTAAGGGAGATGGGGCATGAAGTTATTTCTAGGAGTTGGACACATACCAAGTTTAGCTCAGTTCTGGGCATCTTTGAAATACCTATACAAACTTGTTCCTACATAGTAACTTGCATCATTAATGAGAATGTGCTTGCTTACAGCAACGTGCTATATGTTCTGAATGCCCGAATTGGGAATCTGTGTCAAAACTTTGTTAGGAATTATGTGATCCTTACTAGCTGGAAGTAAGGGAGATGGGGCATGAAGTTATTTCTAGGAGTTGGACACATACCAAGTTTAGCTCAGTTCTGGGCATCTTTGAAATACCTATACAAACTTGTTGCTACATAGTAACTTGCATCATTAATGAGAATGTGCTTGCTTACAGCAACGTGCTATATGTTCTGAATGCCCGAATTGGGAATCTGTGTCAAAACTTTGTTAGGAATTATGTGATCCTTACTAGCTGGAAGTAAGGGAGATGGGGCATGAAGTTATTTCTAGGAGTTGGACACATACCAAGTTTAGCTCAGTTCTGGGCATCTTTGAAATACCTATACAAACTTGTTCCTACATAGTAACTTGCATCTTTGAATGAGAATCTGCTTGCTTACAGCAACGTGCTATATGTTCTGAATTCCCGAATTGGGAATCTGTGTCAAAACTTTGTTAGGAATTATGTGATCCTTACTAGCTGGAAGTAAGGGAGATGGGGCATGAAGTTATTTCTAGGAGTTGGACACATACCAAGTTTAGCTCAGTTCTGGGCATCTTTGAAATACCTATACAAACTTGTTCCTACATAGTAACTTGCATCTTTGAATGAGAATGTGCTTGCTTACAGCAACGTGCTATATGTTCTGAATGCCCGAATTGGCAATCTGTGTCAAAACTTTGTTAGGAATTATGTGATCCTTACTAGCTGGAAGTAAGGGAGATGGGGCATGAAGTTATTTCTAGGAGTTGGACACATACCAAGTTTAGCTCAGTTCTGGGCATCTTTGAAATACCTATACAAACTTGTTCCTACATAGTAACTTGCATCTTTGAATGAGAATCTGCTTGCCTACAGCAACGTGCTATATGTTCTGAATGCCCGAATTGGGAATCTGTGTCAAAACTTTGTTAGGAATTATGTGATCCTTACTAGCAGGAAGTAAGGGAGATGGGGCCTGAAGTTATTTCTAGGAGTTGGACACATACCAAGTTTAGCTCAGTTCTGGGCATCTTTGAAATACCTATACAAACTTGTTCCTACATAGTAACTTGCAACTTTGAATGAGAATGTGCTTGCTTACAGCAACGTGCTATATGTTCTGAATGCCCGAATTGGGAATCTGTGTCAAAACTTTGTTAGGAATTATGTGATCCTTACTAGCTGGAAGTAAGGGAGATGGGGCATGAAGTTATTTCTAGGAGTTGGACACATACCAAGTTTAGCTCAGTTCTGGGCATCTTTGAAATACCTATACAAACGTGTTCCTACATAGTAACTTGCAACTTTGAATGAGAATGTGCTTGCTTACAGCAACGTGCTATATGTTCTGAATGCCCGAATTGGGAATCTGTGTCAAAACTTTGTTAGGAATTATGTGATCCTTACTAGCTGGAAGTAAGGGGGATGGGGCATGAAGTTATTTCTAGGAGTTGGACACATACCAAGTTTAGCTCAGTTCTGGGCATCTTTGAAATACCTATACAAACGTGTTCCTACATAGTAACTTGCAACTTTGAATGAGAATGTGCTTGCTTACAGCAACGTGCTATATGTTCTGAATGCCCGAATTGGGAATCTGTGTCAAAACTTTGTTAGGAATTATGTGATCCTTACTAGCTGGAAGTAAGGGAGATGGGACATGAAGTTATTTCTAGGAGTTGGACACATACCAAGTTTAGCTCAGTTCTGGGCATCTTTGAAATACCTATACAAACTTGTTGCTACGTAGTAACTTGCATCTTTGAATGAGAATGTGCTTGCTTACAACAACGTGCTATATGTTCTGAATGCCCGAATTGGGAATCTGTGTCAAAACTTTGTTAGGAATTATGTGATCCTTACTAGCTGGAAGTAAGGGAGATGGGGCATGAAGTTATTTCTAGGAGTTGGACACATACCAAGTTTAGCTCAGTTCTGGGCATCTTTGAAATACCTATACAAACTTGTTCCTACATAGTAACTTGCATCATTAATGAGAATGTGCTTGCCTACAGCAACGTGCTATATGTTCTGAATGCCCGAATTGGGAATCTGTGTCAAAACTTTGTTAGGAATTATGTGATCCTTAGTAGCTGGAAGTAAGGGAGATGGGGCATGAAGTTATTTCTAGGAGTTGGACACATACCAAGTTTAGCTCAGTTCTGGGCATCTTTGAAATACCTATACAAACTTGTTCCTACATAGAAACTTGCAACTTTGAATGAGATTGTGCTTGCCTACAGCAACGTGCTATATGTTCTGAATGCCCGAATTGGGAATCTGTGTCAAAACTTTGTTAGGAATTATGTGATCCTTACTAGCTGGAAGTAATGGAGATGGGGCATGAAGTTATTTCTTGGAGTTGGATACATACCAAGTTTAGCTCAGTTCTGGGCATCTTTGAAATACCTATACAAACTTGTTCCTACATAGTAACTTGCATCTTTGAATGAGAATCTGCTTGCTTACAGCAACGTGCTATATGTTCTGAATGCCCGAATTGGCAATCTGTGTCAAAACTTTGTTAGGAATTATGTGATCCTTACTAGCTGGAAGTAAGGGAGATGGGGCATGAAGTTATTTCTAGGAGTTGGACACATACCAAGTTTAGCTCAGTTCTGGGCATCTTTGAAATACCTATACAAACTTGTTCCTACATAGTAACTTGCATCTTTGAATGAGAATCTGCTTGCCTACAGCAACGTGCTATATGTTCTGAATGCCCGAATTGGGAATCTGTGTCAAAACTTTGTTAGGAATTATGTGATCCTTACTAGCTGGAAGTAAGGGAGATGGGGCATGAAGTTATTTCTAGGAGTTGGACACATACCAAGTTTAGCTCAGTTCTGGGCATCTTTGAAATACCTATACAAACTTGTTCCTACATAGTAACTTGCAACTTTGAATGAGAATGTGCTTGCCTACAGCAACGTGCTATATGTTCTGAATTCCCGAATTGGGAATCTGTGTCAAAACTTTGTTAGGAATTATGTGATCCTTACTAGCTGGAAGTAAGGGAGATGGGGCATGAAGTTATTTCTAGGAGTTGGACACATACCAAGTTTAGCTCAGTTCTGGGCATCTTTGAAATACCTATACAAACTTGTTCCTACATAGAAACTTGCAACTTTGAATGAGATTGTGCTTGCCTACAGCAACGTGCTATATGTTCTGAATGCCCGAATTGGGAATCTGTGTCAAAACTTTGTTAGGAATTATGTGATCCTTACTAGCTGGAAGTAAGGGAGATGGGGCATGAAGTTATTTCTAGGAGTTGGACACATACCAAGTTTAGCTCAGTTCTGGGCATCTTTGAAATACCTATACAAACTTGTTCCTACATAGTAACTTGCAACTTTGAATGAGAATGTGCTAGCCTACAGCAACGTGCTATATGTTCTGAATGCCCGAATTGGGAATCTGTGTCAAAACTTTGTTAGGAATTATGTGATCCTTACTAGCTGGAAGTAAGGCAGATGGGGCATGAAGTTATTTCTTGGAGTTGGAGACATACCAAGTTTAGCTCAGTTCTGGGCATCTTTGAAATACCTATACAAACTTGTTCCTACATAGTAACTTGCAACTTTGAATGAGAATGTGCTAGCCTACAGCAACGTGCTATATGTTCTGAATGCCCGAATTGGGAATCTGTGTCAAAACTTTGTTAGGAATTATGTGATCCTTACTAGCTGGAAGTAAGGGAGATGGGGCATGAAGTTATTTCTAGGAGTTGGACACATACCAAGTTTAGCTCAGTTCTGGGCATCTTTGAAATACCTATACAAACTTGTTCCTACATAGTAACTTGCAACTTTGAATGAGAATGTGCTAGCCTACAGCAACGTGCTATATGTTCTGAATGCCCGAATTGGGAATCTGTGTCAAAACTTTGTTAGGAATTATGTGATCCTTACTAGCTGGAAGTAAGGGAGATGGGGCATGAAGTTATTTCTTGGAGTTGGAGACATACCAAGTTTAGCTCAGTTCTGGGCATCTTTGAAATACCTATACAAACTTGTTCCTTCATAGTAACTTGCATCTTTGAATGAGAATGTGCTTGCTTACAGCAACGTGCTATATGTTCTGAATGCCCGAATTGGCAACCTGTGTCAAAACTTTGTTAGGAATTATGTGATCCTTACTAGCTGGAAGTAAGGGAGATGGGGCATGAAGTTATTTCTAGGAGTTGGACACATACCAAGTTTAGCTCAGTTCTGGGCATCTTTGAAATACCTATACAAACTTGTTCCTACATAGTAACTTGCATCTTTGAATGAGAATCTGCTTGCCTACAGCAACGTGCTATATGTTCTGAATGCCCGAATTGGGAATCTGTGTCAAAACTTTGTTAGGAATTATGTGATCCTTACTAGCTGGAAGTAAGGGAGATGGGGCATGAAGTTATTTCTAGGAGTTGGACACATACCAAGTTTAGCTCAGTTCTGGGCATCTTTGAAATACCTATACAAACTTGTTCCTACATAGAAACTTGCAACTTTGAATGAGATTGTGCTTGCCTACAGCAACGTGCTATATGTTCTGAATGCCCGAATTGGGAATCTGTGTCAAAACTTTGTTAGGAATTATGTGATCCTTACTAGCTGGAAGTAAGGGAGATGGGGCATGAAGTTATTTCTAGGAGTTGGACACATACCAAGTTTAGCTCAGTTCTGGGCATCTTTGAAATACCTATACAAACTTGTTCCTACATAGTAACTTGCAACTTTGAATGAGAATGTGCTAGCCTACAGCAACGTGCTATATGTTCTGAATGCCCGAATTGGGAATCTGTGTCAAAACTTTGTTAGGAATTATGTGATCCTTACTAGCTGGAAGTAAGGGAGATGGGGCATGAAGTTATTTCTTGGAGTTGGAGACATACCAAGTTTAGCTCAGTTCTGGGCATCTTTGAAATACCTATACAAACTTGTTCCTACATAGTAACTTGCATCTTTGAATGAGAATGTGCTTGCTTACAGCAACGTGCTATATGTTCTGAATGCCCGAATTGGCAATCTGTGTCAAAACTTTGTTAGGAATTATGTGATCCTTACTAGCTGGAAGTAAGGGAGATGGGGCATGAAGTTATTTCTAGGAGTTGGACACATACCAAGTTTAGCTCAGTTCTGGGCATCTTTGAAATACCTATACAAACTTGTTCCTACATAGTAACTTGCATCTTTGAATGAGAATCTGCTTGCCTACAGCAACGTGCTATATGTTCTGAATGCCCGAATTGGGAATCTGTGTCAAAACTTTGTTAGGAATTATGTGATCCTTACTAGCTGGAAGTAAGGGAGATGGGGCATGAAGTTATTTCTAGGAGTTGGACACATACCAAGTTTAGCTCAGTTCTGGGCATCTTTGAAATACCTATACAAACTTGTTCCTACATAGTAACTTGCATCTTTGAATGAGAATCTGCTTGCCTACAGCAACGTGCTATATGTTCTGAATTCCCGAATTCGGAATCTGTGTCAAAACTTTGTTAGGAATTATGTGATCCTTACTAGCTGGAAGTAAGGGAGATGGGGCATGAAGTTATTTCTAGGAGTTGGACACATACCAAGTTTAGCTCAGTTCTGGGCATCTTTGAAATACCTATACAAACTTGTTCCTACATAGTAACTTGCAACTTTGAATGAGAATGTGCTAGCCTACAGCAACGTGCTATATGTTCTGAATGCCCGAATTGGGAATCTGTGTCAAAACTTTGTTAGGAATTATGTGATCCTTACTAGCTGGAAGTAAGGCAGATGGGGCATGAAGTTATTTCTTGGAGTTGGAGACATACCAAGTTTAGCTCAGTTCTGGGCATCTTTGAAATACCTATACAAACTTGTTCCTACATAGTAACTTGCAACTTTGAATGAGAATGTGCTAGCCTACAGCAACGTGCTATATGTTCTGAATGCCCGAATTGGGAATCTGTGTCAAAACTTTGTTAGGAATTATGTGATCCTTACTAGCTGGAAGTAAGGGAGATGGGGCATGAAGTTATTTCTAGGAGTTGGACACATACCAAGTTTAGCTCAGTTCTGGGCATCTTTGAAATACCTATACAAACTTGTTCCTACATAGTAACTTGCAACTTTGAATGAGAATGTGCTAGCCTACAGCAACGTGCTATATGTTCTGAATGCCCGAATTGGGAATCTGTGTCAAAACTTTGTTAGGAATTATGTGATCCTTACTAGCTGGAAGTAAGGGAGATGGGGCATGAAGTTATTTCTTGGAGTTGGAGACATACCAAGTTTAGCTCAGTTCTGGGCATCTTTGAAATACCTATACAAACTTGTTCCTTCATAGTAACTTGCATCTTTGAATGAGAATGTGCTTGCTTACAGCAACGTGCTATATGTTCTGAATGCCCGAATTGGCAACCTGTGTCAAAACTTTGTTAGGAATTATGTGATCCTTACTAGCTGGAAGTAAGGGAGATGGGGCATGAAGTTATTTCTAGGAGTTGGACACATACCAAGTTTAGCTCAGTTCTGGGCATCTTTGAAATACCTATACAAACTTGTTCCTACATAGTAACTTGCATCTTTGAATGAGAATCTGCTTGCCTACAGCAACGTGCTATATGTTCTGAATGCCCGAATTGGGAATCTGTGTCAAAACTTTGTTAGGAATTATGTGATCCTTACTAGCTGGAAGTAAGGGAGATGGGGCATGAAGTTATTTCTAGGAGTTGGACACATACCAAGTTTAGCTCAGTTCTGGGCATCTTTGAAATACCTATACAAACTTGTTCCTACATAGAAACTTGCAACTTTGAATGAGATTGTGCTTGCCTACAGCAACGTGCTATATGTTCTGAATGCCCGAATTGGGAATCTGTGTCAAAACTTTGTTAGGAATTATGTGATCCTTACTAGCTGGAAGTAAGGGAGATGGGGCATGAAGTTATTTCTAGGAGTTGGACACATACCAAGTTTAGCTCAGTTCTGGGCATCTTTGAAATACCTATACAAACTTGTTCCTACATAGTAACTTGCAACTTTGAATGAGAATGTGCTAGCCTACAGCAACGTGCTATATGTTCTGAATGCCCGAATTGGGAATCTGTGTCAAAACTTTGTTAGGAATTATGTGATCCTTACTAGCTGGAAGTAAGGGAGATGGGGCATGAAGTTATTTCTTGGAGTTGGAGACATACCAAGTTTAGCTCAGTTCTGGGCATCTTTGAAATACCTATACAAACTTGTTCCTACATAGTAACTTGCATCTTTGAATGAGAATGTGCTTGCTTACAGCAACGTGCTATATGTTCTGAATGCCCGAATTGGCAATCTGTGTCAAAACTTTGTTAGGAATTATGTGATCCTTACTAGCTGGAAGTAAGGGAGATGGGGCATGAAGTTATTTCTAGGAGTTGGACACATACCAAGTTTAGCTCAGTTCTGGGCATCTTTGAAATACCTATACAAACTTGTTCCTACATAGTAACTTGCATCTTTGAATGAGAATCTGCTTGCCTACAGCAACGTGCTATATGTTCTGAATGCCCGAATTGGGAATCTGTGTCAAAACTTTGTTAGGAATTATGTGATCCTTACTAGCTGGAAGTAAGGGAGATGGGGCATGAAGTTATTTCTAGGAGTTGGACACATACCAAGTTTAGCTCAGTTCTGGGCATCTTTGAAATACCTATACAAACTTGTTCCTACATAGTAACTTGCATCTTTGAATGAGAATCTGCTTGCCTACAGCAACGTGCTATATGTTCTGAATGCCCGAATTCGGAATCTGTGTCAAAACTTTGTTAGGAATTATGTGATCCTTACTAGCTGGAAGTAAGGGAGATGGGGCATGAAGTTATTTCTAGGAGTTGGACACATACCAAGTTTAGCTCAGTTCTGGGCATCTTTGAAATACCTATACAAACTTGTTCCTACATAGAAACTTGCAACTTTGAATGAGATTGTGCTTGCCTACAGCAACGTGCTATATGTTCTGAATGCCCGAATTGGGAATCTGTGTCAAAACTTTGTTAGGAATTATGTGATCCTTACTAGCTGGAAGTAAGGGAGATGGGGCATGAAGTTATTTCTAGGAGTTGGAGACATACCAAGTTTAGCTCAGTTCTGGGCATCTTTGAAATACCTATACAAACTTGTTCCTACATAGTAACTTGCAACTTTGAATGAGAATGTGCTAGCCTACAGCAACGTGCTATAGGTTCTGAATGCCCGAATTGGGAATCTGTGTCAAAACTTTGTTAGGAATTATGTGATCCTTACTAGCTGGAAGTAAGGGAGATGGGGCATGAAGTTATTTCTAGGAGTTGGACACATACCAAGTTTAGCTCAGTTCTGGGCATCTTTGAAATACCTATACAAACTTGTTCCTACATAGTAACTTGCAACTTTGAATGAGAATGTGCTAGCCTACAGCAACGTGCTATATGTTCTGAATGCCCGAATTGGGAATCTGTGTCAAAACTTTGTTAGGAATTATGTGATCCTTACTAGCTGGAAGTAAGGGAGATGGGGCATGAAGTTATTTCTTGGAGTTGGAGACATACCAAGTTTAGCTCAGTTCTGGGCATCTTTGAAATACCTATACAAACTTGTTCCTTCATAGTAACTTGCATCTTTGAATGAGAATGTGCTTGCTTACAGCAACGTGCTATATGTTCTGAATGCCCGAATTGGCAACCTGTGTCAAAACTTTGTTAGGAATTATGTGATCCTTACTAGCTGGAAGTAAGGGAGATGGGGCATGAAGTTATTTCTAGGAGTTGGACACATACCAAGTTTAGCTCAGTTCTGGGCATCTTTGAAATACCTATACAAACTTGTTCCTACATAGTAACTTGCATCTTTGAATGAGAATCTGCTTGCCTACAGCAACGTGCTATATGTTCTGAATGCCCGAATTGGGAATCTGTGTCAAAACTTTGTTAGGAATTTTGTGATCCTTACTAGCTGGAAGTAAGGGAGATGGGGCATGAAGTTATTTCTAGGAGTTGGACACATACCAAGTTTAGCTCAGTTCTGGGCATCTTTGAAATACCTATACAAACTTGTTCCTACATAGTAACTTGCATCTTTGAATGAGAATGTGCTTGCTTACAGCAACGTGCTATATGTTCTGAATGCCCGAATTGGGAATCTGTGTCAAAACTTTGTTAGGAATTATGTGATCCTTACTAGCTGGAAGTAAGGGAGATGGGGCATGAAGTTATTTCTTGGAGTTGGACACATACCAAGTTTAGCTGAGTTCTGGGCATCTTTGAAATACCTATACAAACTTGTTCCTACATAGTAACTTGCATCTTTGAATGAGAATCTGCTTGCTTACAGCAACGTGCTATATGTTCTGAATGCCCGAATTGGGAATCTGTGTCAAAACTTTGTTAGGAATTATGTGATCCTTACTAGCTGGAAGTAAGGGAGATGGGGCATGAAGTTATTTCTAGGAGTTGGACACATACCAAGTTTAGCTGAGTTCTGGGCATCTTTGAAATACCTATACAAACTTGTTCCTACATAGTAACTTGCATCTTTGAATGAGAATGTGCTTGCTTACAGCAACGTGCTATATGTTCTGAATGCCCGAATTGGGAATCTGTGTCAAAACTTTGTTAGGAATTAAGTGATCCTTACTAGCTGGAAGTAAGGGAGATGGGGCATGAAGTTATTTCTAGGAGTTGGACACATACCAAGTTTAGCTCAGTTCTGGGCATCTTTGAAATACCTATACAAACTTGTTCCTACATAGTAACTTGCATCTTTGAATGAGAATGTGCTTGCTTACAGCAACGTGCTATATGTTCTGAATGCCCGAATTGGGAATCTGTGTCAAAACTTTGTTAGGAATTATGTGATCCTTACTAGCTGGAAGTAAGGGAGATGGGGCATGAAGTTATTTCTAGGAGTTGGACACATACCAAGTTTAGCTCAGTTCTGGGCATCTTTGAAATACCTATACAAACTTGTTCCTACATAGTAACTTGCAACTTTGAATGAGAATGTGCTTGCTTACAGCAACGTGCTATATGTTCTGAATGCCCGAATTGGGAATCTGTGTCAAAACTTTGTTAGGAATTATGTGATCCTTACTAGCTGGAAGTAAGGGAGATGGGGCATGAAGTTATTTCTAGGAGTTGGACACATACCAAGTTTAGCTCAGTTCTGGGCATCTTTGAAATACCTATACAAACTTGTTCCTACATAGTAACTTGCATCTTTGAATGAGAATGTGCTTGCTTACAGCAACGTGCTATATGTTCTGAATGCCCGAATTGGGAATGTGTGTCAAAACTTTGTTAGGAATTATGTGATCCTTACTAGCTGGAAGTAAGGGAGATGGGGCATGAAGTTATTTCTATGAGTTGGACACATACCAAGTTTAGCTCAGTTCTGGGCATCTTTGAAATACCTATACAAACTTGTTCCTACATAGTAACTTGCAACTGTGAATGAGAATGTGCTTGCTTACAGCAACGTGCTATATGTTCTGAATGCCCGAATTGGGAATCTGTGTCAAAACTTTGTTAGGAATTATGTGATCCTTACTAGCTGGAAGTAAGGGAGATGGGGCATGAAGTTATTTCTAGGAGTTGGACACATACCAAGTTTAGCTCAGTTCTGGGCATCTTTGATATACCTATACAAACTTGTTCCTAAATAGTAACTTGCATCTTTGAATGAGAATGTGCTTGCTTACAGCAACGTGCTATATGTTCTGAATGCCCGAATTGGGAATCTGTGTCAAAACTTTGTTAGGAATTATGTGATCCTTACTAGCTGGAAGTAAGGGAGATGGGGCATGAAGTTATTTCTAGGAGTTGGACACATACCAAGTTTAGCTCAGTTCTGGGCATCTTTGAAATACCTATACAAACTTGTTCCTACGTAGTAACTTGCAACTTTGAATGAGAATGTGCTTGCTTACAGCAACGTGCTATATGTTCTGAATGCCCGAATTGGGAATCTGTGTCAAAACTTTGTTAGGAATTATGTGATCCTTACTAGCTGGAAGTAAGGGAGATTGGGCATGAAGTTATTTCTAGGAGTTGGACACATACCAAGTTTAGCTCAGTTCTGGGCATCTTTGAAATACCTATACAAACTTGTTCCTACATAGTAACTTGCAACTTTGAATGAGAATGTGCATGCTTACAGCAACGTGCTATATGTTCTGAATGCCCGAATTGGGAATCTGTGTCAAAACTTTGTTAGGAATTATGTGATCCGTACTAGCTGGAAGTAAGGGAGATGGGGCATGAAGTTATTTCTTGGAGTTGGAGACATACCAAGTTTAGCTCAGTTCTGGGCATCTTTGAAATACCTATACAAACTTGTTCCTACATAGTAACTTGCATCTTTGAATGAGAATGTGCTTGCTTACAGCAACGTGCTATATGTTCTGAATGCCCGAATTGGGAATCTGTGTCAAAACTTTGTTAGGAATTATGTGATCCTTACTAGCTGGAAGTAAGGGAGATGGGGCATGAAGTTATTTCTTGGAGTTGGACACATACCAAGTTTAGCTGAGTTCTGGGCATCTTTGAAATACCTATACAAACTTGTTCCTACATAGTAACTTGCATCTTTGAATGAGAATCTGCTTGCTTACAGCAACGTGCTATATGTTCTGAATGCCCGAATTGGGAATCTGTGTCAAAACTTTGTTAGGAATTATGTGATCCTTACTAGCTGGAAGTAAGGGAGATGGGGCATGAAGTTATTTCTAGGAGTTGGACACATACCAAGTTTAGCTCAGTTCTGGGCATCTTTGAAATACCTATACAAACTTGTTCCTACATAGTAACTTGCATCTTTGAATGAGAATGTGCTTGCTTACAGCAACGTGCTATATGTTCTGAATGCCCGAATTGGGAATCTGTGTCAAAACTTTGTTAGGAATTATGTGATCCTTACTAGCTGGAAGTAAGGGAGATGGGGCATGAAGTTATTTCTAGGAGTTGGACACATACCAAGTTTAGCTGAGTTCTGGGCATCTTTGAAATACCTATACAAACTTGTTCCTACATAGTAACTTGCATCTTTGAATGAGAATCTGCTTGCTTACAGCAACGTGCTATATGTTCTGAATGCCCGAATTGGGAATCTGTGTCAAAACTTTGTTAGGAATTATGTGATCCTTACTAGCTGGAAGTAAGGGAGATGGGGCATGAAGTTATTTCTAGGAGTTGGACACATACCAAGTTTAGCTCAGTTCTGGGCATCTTTGAAATACCTATACAAACTTGTTCCTACATAGTAACTTGCATCTTTGAATGAGAATGTGCTTGCTTACAGCAACGTGCTATATGTTCTGAATGCCCGAATTGGGAATCTGTGTCAAAACTTTGTTAGGAATTATGTGATCCTTACTAGCTGGAAGTAAGGGAGATGGGGCATGAAGTTATTTCTTGGAGTTGGACACATACCAAGTTTAGCTGAGTTCTGGGCATCTTTGAAATACCTATACAAACTTGTTCCTACATAGTAACTTGCATCTTTGAATGAGAATCTGCTTGCTTACAGCAACGTGCTATATGTTCTGAATGCCCGAATTGGGAATCTGTGTCAAAACTTTGTTAGGAATTATGTGATCCTTACTAGCTGGAAGTAAGGGAGATGGGGCATGAAGTTATTTCTAGGAGTTGGACACATACCAAGTTTAGCTCAGTTCTGGGCATCTTTGAAATACCTATACAAACTTGTTCCTACATAGTAACTTGCATCTTTGAATGAGAATGTGCTTGCTTACAGCAACGTGCTATATGTTCTGAATGCCCGAATTGGGAATCTGTGTCAAAACTTTGTTAGGAATTATGTGATCCTTACTAGCTGGAAGTAAGGGAGATGGGGCATGAAGTTATTTCTAGGAGTTGGACACATACCAAGTTTAGCTGAGTTCTGGGCATCTTTGAAATACCTATACAAACTTGTTCCTACATAGTAACTTGCATCTTTGAATGAGAATCTGCTTGCTTACAGCAACGTGCTATATGTTCTGAATGCCCGAATTGGGAATCTGTGTCAAAACTTTGTTAGGAATTATGTGATCCTTACTAGCTGGAAGTAAGGGAGATGGGGCATGAAGTTATTTCTAGGAGTTGGACACATACCAAGTTTAGCTCAGTTCTGGGCATCTTTGAAATACCTATACAAACTTGTTCCTACATAGTAACTTGCATCTTTGAATGAGAATGTGCTTGCTTACAGCAACGTGCTATATGTTCTGAATGCCCGAATTGGGAATGTGTGTCAAAACTTTGTTAGGAATTATGTGATCCTTACTAGCTGGAAGTAAGGGAGATGGGGCATGAAGTTATTTCTAGGAGTTGGACACATACCAAGTTTAGCTCAGTTCTGGGCATCTTTGAAATACCTATACAAACTTGTTCCTACATAGTAACTTGCAACTGTGAATGAGAATGTGCTTGCTTACAGCAACGTGCTATATGTTCTGAATGCCCGAATTGGGAATCTGTGTCAAAACTTTGTTAGGAATTATGTGATCCTTACTAGCTGGAAGTAAGGGAGATGGGGCATGAAGTTATTTCTAGGAGTTGGACACATACCAAGTTTAGCTCAGTTCTGGGCATCTTTGAAATACCTATACAAACTTGTTCCTACATAGTAACTTGCATCTTTGAATGAGAATGTGCTTGCTTACAGCAACGTGCTATATGTTCTGAATGCCCGAATTGGGAATCTGTGTCAAAACTTTGTTAGGAATTATGTGATCCTTACTAGCTGGAAGTAAGGGAGATGGGGCATGAAGTTATTTCTAGGAGTTGGACACATACCAAGTTTAGCTCAGTTCTGGGCATCTTTGAAATACCTATACAAACTTGTTCCTACATAGTAACTTGCAACTTTGAATGAGAATGTGCTTGCTTACAGCAACGTGCTATATGTTCTGAATGCCCGAATTGGGAATCTGTGTCAAAACTTTGTTAGGAATTATGTGATCCTTACTAGCTGGAAGTAAGGGAGATGGGGCATGAAGTTATTTCTTGGAGTTGGAGACATACCAAGTTTAGCTCAGTTCTGGGCATCTTTGAAATACCTATACAAACTTGTTCCTACATAGTAACTTGCAACTTTGAATGAGAATGTGCTTGCTTGCAGCAACGTGCTATATGTTCTGAATGCCCGAATTGGGAATCTGTGTCAAAACTTTGTTAGGAATTATGTGATCCTTACTAGCTGGAAGTAAGGGAGGTGGGGCATGAAGTTATTTCTAGGAGTTGGACACATACCAAGTTTAGCTGAGTTCTGGGCATCTTTGAAATACCTATACAAACTTGTTCCTACATAGTAACTTGCATCTTTGAATGAGAATCTGCTTGCTTACAGCAACGTGCTATATGTTCTGAATGCCCGAATTGGGAATCTGTGTCAAAACTTTGTTAGGAATTATGTCACCCTTACTAGCTGGAAGTAAGGGAGATGGGGCATGAAGTTATTTCTAGGAGTTGGACACATACCAAGTTTAGCTCACTTCTGGGCATCTTTGAAATACCTATACAAACTTGTTCCTACATAGTAACTTGCATCTTTGAATGAGAATCTGCTTGCTTACAGCAACGTGCTATATGTTCTGAATGCCAGAATTGGGAATCTGTGTCAAAACTTTGTTAGGAATTATGTGATCCTTACTAGCTGGAAGTAAGGGAGATGGGGCATGAAGTTATTTCTAGGAGTTGGACACATACCAAGTTTAGCTCAGTTCTGGGCATCTTTGAAATACCTATACAAACTTGTTCCTTCATAGTAACTTGCAACTTTGAATGAAAATGTGCTTGCTTACAGCAACGTGCTATATGTTCTGAATGCCCGAATTGGGAATCTGTGTCAAAACTTTGTTAGGAATTATGTCATCCTTACTAGCTGGAAGTAAGGGAGATGGGGCATGAAGTTATTTCTAGGAGTTGGACACATACCAAGTTTAGCTCAGTTCTGGGCATCTTTGAAATACCTATACAAACTTGTTCCTACATAGTAACTTGCAACTTTGAATGAGAATGTGCTTGCTTACAGAAACGTGCTATATGTTCTGAATGCCCGAATTGGGAATCTGTGTCAAAACTTTGTTAGGAATTATGTGATCCTTACTAGCTGGAAGTAAGGGAGATGGGGCATGAAGTTATTTCTAGGAGTTGGACACATACCAAGTTTAGCTCAGTTCTGGGCATCTTTGAAATACCTATACAAACTTGTTCCTACATAGTAACTTGCATCTTTGAATGAGAATGTGCTTGCTTACAGCAACGTGCTATATGTTCTGAATGCCCGGATTGGGAATGTGTGTCAAAACTTTGTTAGGAATTATGTGATCCTTACTAGCTGGAAGTAAGGGAGATGGGGCATGAAGTTAATTCTATGAGTTGGACACATACCAAGTTTAGCTCAGTTCTGGGCATCTTTGAAATACCTATACAAACTTGTTCCTACATAGTAACTTGCAACTGTGAATGAGAATGTGCTTGCTTACAGCAACGTGCTATATGTTCTGAATGCCCGAATTGGGAATCTGTGTCAAAACTTTGTTAGGAATTATGTGATCCTTACTAGCTGGAAGTAAGGGAGATGGGGCATGAAGTTATTTCTAGGAGTTGGACACATACCAAGTTTAGCTCAGTTCTGGGCATCTTTGAAATACCTATACAAACTTGTTCCTACATAGTAACTTGCATCTTTGAATGAGAATGTGCTTGCTTACAGCAACGTGCTATATGTTCTGAATGCCCGAATTGGGAATCTGTGTCAAAACTTTGTTAGGAATTATGTGATCCTTACTAGCTGGAAGTAAGGGAGATGGGGCATGAAGTTATTTCTAGGAGTTGGACACATACCAAGTTTAGCTCAGTTCTGGGCATCTTTGAAATACCTATACAAACTTGTTCCTACATAGTAACTTGCAACTTTGAATGAGAATGTGCTTGCTTACAGCAACGTGCTATATGTTCTGAATGCCCGAATTGGGAATCTGTGTCAAAACTTTGTTAGGAATTATGTGATCCTTACTAGCTGGAAGTAAGGGAGATGGGGCATGAAGTTATTTCTAGGAGTTGGACACATACCAAGTTTAGCTCAGTTCTGGGCATCTTTGAAATACCTATACAAACTTGTTCCTACATAGTAACTTGCAACTTTGAATGAGAATGTGCTTGCTTGCAGCAACGTGCTATATGTTCTGAATGCCCGAATTGGGAATCTGTGTCAAAACTTTGTTAGGAATTATGTGATCCTTACTAGCTGGAAGTAAGGGAGGTGGAGCATGAACTTATTTCTAGGAGTTGGACACATACCAAGTTTAGCTCAGTTCTGGGCATCTTTGAAATACCTATACAAACTTGTTCCTACATAGTAACTTGCATCTTTGAATGAGAATGTGCTTGCTTACAGCAACGTGCTATATGTTCTGAATGACCGATTTGGGAATCTGTGTCAAAACTTTGTTAGGAATTATGTGATCCTTACTAGCTGGAAGTAAGGGAGATGGGGCATGAAGTTATTTCTAGGAGTTGGACACATAACAAGTTTAGCTCAGTTCTGGGCATCTTTGAAATACCTATACAAACTTGTTCCTACATAGTAACTTGCAACTTTGAATGAAAATGTGCTTGCTTACAGCAACGTGCTATATGTTCTGAATGCCCGAATTGGGAATCTGTGTCAAAACTTTGTTAGGAATTATGTCATCCTTACTAGCTGGAAGTAAGGGAGATGGGGCATGAAGTTATTTCTAGGAGTTGGACACATACCAAGTTTAGCTCAGTTCTGGGCATCTTTGAAATACCTATACAAACTTGTTCCTACATAGTAACTTGCAACTTTGAATGAGAATGTGCTTGCTTACAGCAACGTGCTATATGTTGTGAATGCCCGAATTGGGAATCTGTGTCAAAACTTTGTTAGGAATTATGTGATCCTTACTAGCTGGAAGTAAGGGAGATGGGGCATGAAGTTATTTCTAGGAGTTGGACACATACCAAGTTTAGCTCAGTTCTGGGCATCTTTGAAATACCTATACAAACTTGTTCCTACATAGTAACTTGCATCTTTGAATGAGAATGTGCTTGCTTACAGCAACGTGCTATATGTTCTGAATGCCCGAATTGGGAATCTGTGTCAAAACTTTGTTAGGAATTATGTGATCCTTACTAGCTGGCAGTAAGGGAGATGGGGCCTGAAGTTATTTCTAGGAGTTGGACACATACCAAGTTTAGCTCAGTTCTGGGCATCTTTGAAATACCTATACAAACTTGTTCCTACATAGTAACTTGCAACTTTGAATGAGAATGTGCTTGCTTACAGCAACGTGCTATATGTTCTGAATGCCCGAATTGGGAATCTGTGTCAAAACTTTGTTAGGAATTATGTGATCCTTACTAGCTGGAAGTAAGGGAGATGGGGCATGAAGTTATTTCTAGGAGTTGGACACATACCAAGTTTAGCTCAGTTCTGGGCATCTTTGAAATACCTATACAAACTTGTTCCTACATAGTAACTTGCATCTTTGAATGAGAATGTGCTTGCTTACAGCAACGTGCTACATGTTCTGAATGCCCGAATTGGGCATCTGTGTCAAAACTTTGTTAGGAATTATGTGATCCTTACTAGCTGGAAGTAAGGGAGATGGGGCATGAAGTTATTTCTAGGAGTTGGACACATACCAAGTTTAGCTCAGTTCTGGGCATCTTTGAAATACCTATACAAACTTGTTCCTACATAGTAACTTGCAACTGTGAATGAGAATGTGCTTGCTTACAGCAACGTGCTATATGTTCTGATTGCCCGAATTGGGAATCTGTGTCAAAACTTTGTTAGGAATTATGTGATCCTTACTAGCTGGAAGTAAGGGAGATGGGGCATGAAGTTATTTCTTGGAGTTGGAGACATACCAAGTTTAGCTCAGTTCTGGGCATCTTTGAAATACCTATACAAACTTGTTCCTACATAGTAACTTGCAACTTTGAATGAGAATGTGCTTGCTTGCAGCAACGTGCTATATGTTCTGAATGCCCGAATTGGGAATCTGTGTCAAAACTTTGTTAGGAATTATGTGATCCTTACTAGCTGGAAGTAAGGGAGGTGGAGCATGAAGTTATTTCTAGGAGTTGGACACATACCAAGTTTAGCTCAGTTCTGGGCATCTTTGAAATACCTATACAAACTTGTTCCTACATAGTAACTTGCATCTTTGAATGAGAATGTGCTTGCTTGCAGCAACGTGCTATATGTTCTGAATGCCCGAATTGGGAATCTGTGTCAAAACTTTGTTAGGAATTATGTGATCCTTACTAGCTGGAAGTAAGGGAGATTGGGCATGAAGTTATTTCTAGGAGTTGGACACATACCAAGTTTAGCTCAGTTCTGGGCATCTTTGAAATACCTATACAAACTTGTTCCTACATAGTAACTTGCAACTTTGAATGAGAATGTGCTTGCTTACAGCAACGTGCTATATGTTCTGAATGCCCGAATTGGGAATCTGTGTCAAAACTTTGTTAGGAATTATGTGATCCGTACTAGCTGGAAGTAAGGGAGATGGGGCATGAAGTTATTTCTAGGAGTTGGACACATACCAAGTTTAGCTCAGTTCTGGGCATCTTTGAAATACCTATACAAACTTGTTCCTACATAGTAACTTGCATCTTTGAATGAGAATGTGCTTGCTTACAGCAACATGCTATATGTTCTGAATGCCCGAATTGGGAATCTGTGTCAAAACTTTGTTAGGAATTATGTGATCCTTACTAGCTGGAAGTAAGGGAGATGGGGCATGAAGTTATTTCTAGGAGTTGGACACATACCAAGTTTAGCTCAGTTCTGGGCATCTTTGAAATACCTATACAAACTTGTTCCTACATAGTAACTTGCATCTTTGAATGAGAATGTGCTTGCTTACAGCAACGTGCTATATGTTCTGAATGCCCGAATTGGGAATCTGTGTCAAAACTTTGTTAGGAATTATGTGATCCTTACTAGCTGGAAGTAAGGGAGATGGGGCATGAAGTTATTTCTAGGAGTTGGACACATACCAAGTTTAGCTCAGTTCTGGGCATCTTTGAAATACCTATACAAACTTGTTCCTACATAGTAACTTGCATCTTTGAATGAGAATCTGCTTGCTTACAGCAACGTGCTATATGTTCTGAATGCCCGAATTGGGAATCTGTGTCAAAACTTTGTTAGGAATTATGTGATCCTTACTAGCTGGAAGTAAGGGAGATGGGGCATGAAGTTATTTCTAGGAGTTGGACACATACCAAGTTTAGCTCAGTTCTGGGCATCTTTGAAATACCTATACAAACTTGTTCCTACATAGTAACTTGCAACTTTGAATGAGAATGTGCTAGCCTACAGCAACGTGCTATATGTTCTGAATGCCCGAATTGGGAATCTGTGTCAAAACTTTGTTAGGAATTATGTGATCCTTACTAGCTGGAAGTAAGGCAGATGGGGCATGAAGTTATTTCTTGGAGTTGGAGACATACCAAGTTTAGCTCAGTTCTGGGCATCTTTGAAATACCTATACAAACTTGTTCCTACATAGTAACTTGCAACTTTGAATGAGAATGTGCTAGCCTACAGCAACGTGCTATATGTTCTGAATGCCCGAATTGGGAATCTGTGTCAAAACTTTGTTAGGAATTATGTGATCCTTACTAGCTGGAAGTAAGGCAGATGGGGCATGAAGTTATTTCTTGGAGTTGGAGACATACCAAGTTTAGCTCAGTTCTGGGCATCTTTGAAATACCTATACAAACTTGTTCCTACATAGTAACTTGCATCTTTGAATGAGAATGTGCTTGCTTACAGCAACGTGCTATATGTTCTGAATGCCCGAATTGGCAATCTGTGTCAAAACTTTGTTAGGAATTATGTGATCCTTACTAGCTGGAAGTAAGGGAGATGGGGCATGAAGTTATTTCTAGGAGTTGGACACATACCAAGTTTAGCTCAGTTCTGGGCATCTTTGAAATACCTATACAAACTTGTTCCTACATAGTAACTTGCATCTTTGAATGAGAATCTGCTTGCCTACAGCAACCTGCTATATGTTCTGAATGCCCGAATTGGTAATCTGTGTCAAAACTTTGTTAGGAATAATGTGATCCTTACTAGCTGGAAGTAAGGGAGATGGGGAATGAAGTTATTTCTAGGAGTTGGACACAAACCAAGTTTAGCTCAGTTCTGGGCATCTTTGAAATACCTATACAAACTTGTTCCTACGTAGTAACTTGCAACTTTGAATGAGAATGTGCTTGCTTGCAGCAACGTGCTATATGTTCTGAATGCCCGAATTGGGAATCTGTGTCAAAACTTTGTTAGGAATTATGTGATCCTTACTAGCTGGAAGTAAGGGAGATGGGGCATGAAGTTATTTCTAGGAGTTGGACACATACCAAGTTTAGCTCAGTTCTGGGCATCTTTGAAATACCTATACAAACTTGTTCCTACGTAGTAACTTGCATCTTTGAATGAGAATCTACTTGCCTACAGCAACGTGCTATATGTTCTGAATGCCCGAATTGGGAATCTGTGTCAAAACTTTGTTAGGAATTATGTGATCCTTACTAGCTGGAAGTAAGGGAGATGGGGCATGAAGTTATTTCTAGGAGTTGGACACATACCAAGTTTAGCTCAGTTCTGGGCATCTTTGAAATACCTATACAAACTTGTTCCTACATAGTAACTTGCAACTTTGAATGAGAATGTGCTTGCCTACAGCAACGTGCTATATATTCTGAATGCCCGAATTGGGAATCTGTGTCAAAACTTTGTTAGGAATTATGTGATCCTTACTAGCTGGATGTAAGGGAGATGGGGCATGAAGTTATTTCTTGGAGTTGGAGACATACCAAGTTTAGCTCAGTTCTGGGCATCTTTGAAATACCTATACAAACTTGTTCCTACATAGTAACTTGCATCTTTGAATGAGAATGTGCTTGCCTACAGCAACGTGCTATATGTTCTGAATGCCCGAATTGGGAATCTGTGTCAAAACTTTGTTAGGAATTATGTGATCCTTACTAGCTGGAAGTAAGGGAGATGGGGCATGAAGTTATTTCTAGGAGTTGGACACATACCAAGTTTAGCTCAGTTCTGGGCATCTTTGAAATACCTATACAAACTTGTTCCTACATAGTAACTTGCAACTTTGAATGAGAATGTGCTTGCTTACAGCAACGTGCTATATGTTCTGAATGCCCGAATTGGGAATCTGTGTCAAAACTTTGTTAGGAATTATGTGATCCTTACTAGCTGGAAGTAAGGGAGATTGGGCATGAAGTTATTTCTAGGAGTTGGACACATACCAAGTTTAGCTCAGTTCTGGGCATCTTTGAAATACCTATACAAACTTGTTCCTACATAGTAACTTGCAACTTTGAATGAGAATGTGCTTGCTTACAGCAACGTGCTATATGTTCTGAATGCCCGAATTGGGAATCTGTGTCAAAACTTTGTTAGGAATTATGTGATCCGTACTAGCTGGAAGTAAGGGAGATGGGGCATGAAGTTATTTCTTGGAGTTGGAGACATACCAAGTTTAGCTCAGTTCTGGGCATCTTTGAAATACCTATACAAACTTGTTCCTACATAGTAACTTGCATCTTTGAATGAGAATGTGCTTGCTTACAGCAACGTGCTATATGTTCTGAATGCCCGAATTGGGAATCTGTGTCAAAACTTTGTTAGGAATTATGTGATCCTTACTAGCTGGAAGTAAGGGAGATGGGGCATGAAGTTATTTCTAGGAGTTGGACACATACCAAGTTTAGCTCAGTTCTGGGCATCTTTGAAATACCTATACAAACTTGTTCCTACATAGTAACTTGCATCTTTGAATGAGAATCTGCTTGCTTACAGCAACGTGCTATATGTTCTGAATGCCCGAATTGGGAATCTGTGTCAAAACTTTGTTAGGAATTATGTGATCCTTACTAGCTGGAAGTAAGGGAGATGGGGCATGAAGTTATTTCTAGGAGTTGGACACATACCAAGTTTAGCTCAGTTCTGGGCATCTTTGAAATACCTATACAAACTTGTTCCTACATAGTAACTTGCATCTTTGAATGAGAATCTGCTTGCTTACAGCAACGTGCTATATGTTCTGAATGCCCGAATTGGGAATCTGTGTCAAAACTTTGTTAGGAATTATGTGATCCTTACTAGCTGGAAGTAAGGGAGATGGGGCATGAAGTTATTTCTAGGAGTTGGACACATACCAAGTTTAGCTCAGTTCTGGGCATCTTTGAAATACCTATACAAACTTGTTCCTACATAGTAACTTGCAACTTTGAATGAAAATGTGCTTGCTTACAGCAACGTGCTATATGTTCTGAATGCCCGAATTGGGAATCTGTGTCAAAACTTTGTTAGGAATTATGTCATCCTTACTAGCTGGAAGTAAGGGAGATGGGGCATGAAGTTATTTCTAGGAGTTGGACACATACCAAGTTTAGCTCAGTTCTGGGCATCTTTGAAATACCTATACAAACTTGTTCCTACATAGTAACTTGCAACTTTGAATGAGAATGTGCTTGCTTACAGCAACGTGCTATATGTTCTGAATGCCCGAATTGGGAATCTGTGTCAAAACTTTGTTAGGAATTATGTGATCCTTACTAGCTGGAAGTAAGGGAGATGGGGCATGAAGTTATTTCTAGGAGTTGGACACATACCAAGTTTAGCTCAGTTCTGGGCATCTTTGAAATACCTATACAAACTTGTTCCTACATAGTAACTTGCATCTTTGAATGAGAATGTGCTTGGTTACAGCAACGTGCTATATGTTCTGAATGCCCGAATTGGGAATGTGTGTCAAAACTTTGTTAGGAATTATGTGATCCTTACTAGCTGGAAGTAAGGGAGATGGGGCATGAAGTTATTTCTAGGAGTTGGACACATACCAAGTTTAGCTCAGTTCTGGGCATCTTTGAAATACCTATACAAACTTGTTCCTACATAGTAACTTGCAACTGTGAATGAGAATGTGCTTGCTTACAGCAACGTGCTATATGTTCTGAATGCCCGAATTGGGAATCTGTGTCAAAACTTTGTTAGGAATTATGTGATCCTTACTAGCTGGAAGTAAGGGAGATGGGGCATGAAGTTATTTCTAGGAGTTGGACACATACCAAGTTTAGCTCAGTTCTGGGCATCTTTGAAATACCTATACAAACTTGTTCCTACATAGTAACTTGCATCTTTGAATGAGAATGTGCTTGCTTACAGCAACGTGCTATATGTTCTGAATGCCCGAATTGGGAATCTGTGTCAAAACTTTGTTAGGAATTATGTGATCCTTACTAGCTGGAAGTAAGGGAGATGGGGCATGAAGTTATTTCTAGGAGTTGGACACATACCAAGTTTAGCTCAGTTCTGGGCATCTTTGAAATACCTATATAAACTTGTTCCTACATAGTAACTTGCAACTTTGAATGAGAATGTGCTTGCTTACAGCAACGTGCTATATGTTCTGAATGCCCGAATTGGGAATCTGTGTCAAAACTTTGTTAGGAATTATGTGATCCTTACTAGCTGGAAGTAAGGGAGATGGGGCATGAAGTTATTTCTTGGAGTAGGAGACATACCAAGTTTAGCTCAGTTCTGGGCATCTTTGAAATACCTATACAAACTTATTCCTACATAGTAACTTGCAACTTTGAATGAGAATGTGCTTGCTTGCAGCAACGTGCTATATGTTCTGAATGCCCGAATTGGGAATCTGTGTCAAAACTTTGTTAGGAATTATGTGATCCTTACTAGCTGGAAGTAAGGGAGGTGGAGCATGAACTTATTTCTAGGAATTGGACACATACCAAGTTTAGCTCAGTTCTGGGCATCTTTGAAATACCTATACAAACTTGTTCCTACATAGTAACTTGCATCTTTGAATGAGAATGTGCTTGCTTACAGCAACGTGCTATATGTTCTGAATGCCCGATTTGGGAATCTGTGTCAAAACTTTGTTAGGAATTATGTGATCCTTACTAGCTGGAAGTAAGGGAGATGGGGCCTGAAGTTATTTCTAGGAGTTGGACACATACCAAGTTTAGCTCAGTTCTGGGCATCTTTGAAATACCTATACAAACTTGTTCCTACATAGTAACTTGCAACTTTGAATGAGAATGAGCTTGCTTACAGCAACGTGCTATATGTTCTGAATGCCCGAATTGGGAATCTGTGTCAAAACTTTGTTAGGAATTATGTGATCCTTACTAGCTGGAAGTAAGGGAGATGGGGCATGAAGTTATTTCTTGGAGTTGGAGACATACCAAGTTTAGCTCAGTTCTGGGCATCTTTGAAATACCTATACAAACTTGTTCCTACATAGTAACTTGCAACTTTGAATGAGAATGTGCTTGCTTGCAGCAACGTGCTATATGTTCTGAATGCCCGAATTGGGAATCTGTGTCAAAACTTTGTTAGGAATTATGTGATCCTTACTAGATGGAAGTAAGGGAGGTGGAGCATGAAGTTATTTCTAGGAGTTGGACACATACCAAGTTTAGCTCAGTTCTGGGCATCTTTGAAATACCTATACAAACTTGTTCCTACATAGTAACTTGCATCTTTGAATGAGAATGTGCTTGCTTGCAGCAACGTGCTATATGTTCTGAATGCCCGATTTGGGAATCTGTGTCAAAACTTTGTTAGGAATTATGTGATCCTTACTAGCTGGAAGTAAGGGAGATGGGGCATAAAGTTATTTCTAGGAGTTGGACACATACCAAGTTTAGCTCAGTTCTGAGCATCTTTGAAATACCTATACAAACTTGTTCCTACATAGTAACTTGCATCTTTGAATGAGAATGTGCTTGCTTACAGCAACGTGCTATATGTTCTGAATGCCCGAATTGGGAATCTGTGTCAAAACTTTGTTAGGAATTATGTGATCCTTACTAGCTGGAAGTAAGGCAGATGGGGCATGAAGTTATTTCTAGGAGTTGGACACATACCAAGTTTAGCTCAGTTCTGGGCATCTTTGAAATACCTATACAAACTTGTTCCTACATAGTAACTTGCATCTTTGAATGAGAATGTGCTTGCTTACAGCAACGTGCTACATGTTCTGAATGCCCGAATTGGGAATCTGTGTCAAAACTTTGTTAGGAATTATGTGATCCTTACTAGCTGGAAGTAAGGGAGATGGGGCATGAAGTTATTTCTAGGAGTTGGACACATACCAAGTTTAGCTCAGTTCTGGGCATCTTTGAAATACCTATACAAACTTGTTCCTACATAGTAACTTGCATCATTAATGAGAATGTGCTTGCTTACAGCAACGTGCTATATGTTCTGAATGCCCGAATTGGGAATCTGTGTCAAAACTTTGTTAGGAATTATGTGATCCTTACTAGCTGGAAGTAAGGGAGATGGGGCATGAAGTTATTTCTAGGAGTTGGACACATACCAAGTTGAGCTCAGTTCTGGGCATCTTTGAAATACCTATACAAACTTGTTGCTACATAGTAACTTGCATCATTAATGAGAATGTGCTTGCTTACAGCAACGTGCTATATGTTCTGAATGCCCGAATTGGGAATCTGTGTCAAAACTTTGTTAGGAATTATGTGATCCTTACTAGCTGGAAGTAAGGGAGATGGGGCATGAAGTTATTTCTTGGAGTTGGAGACATACCAAGTTTAGCTCAGTTCTGGGCATCTTTGAAATACCTATACAAACTTGTTCCTACATAGTAACTTGCAACTTTGAATGAGAATGTGCTTGCTTGCAGCAACGTGCTATATGTTCTGAATGCCCGAATTGGGAATCTGTGTCAAAACTTTGTTAGGAATTATGTGATCCTTACTAGATGGAAGTAAGGGAGGTGGAGCATGAAGTTATTTCTAGGAGTTGGACACATACCAAGTTTAGCTCAGTTCTGGGCATCTTTGAAATACCTATACAAACTTGTTCCTACATAGTAACTTGCATCTTTGAATGAGAATGTGCTTGCTTGCAGCAACGTGCTATATGTTCTGAATGCCCGATTTGGGAATCTGTGTCAAAACTTTGTTAGGAATTATGTGATCCTTACTAGCTGGAAGTAAGGGAGATGGGGCATAAAGTTATTTCTAGGAGTTGGACACATACCAAGTTTAGCTCAGTTCTGAGCATCTTTGAAATACCTATACAAACTTGTTCCTACATAGTAACTTGCATCTTTGAATGAGAATGTGCTTGCTTACAGCAACGTGCTATATGTTCTGAATGCCCGAATTGGGAATCTGTGTCAAAACTTTGTTAGGAATTATGTGATCCTTACTAGCTGGAAGTAAGGCAGATGGGGCATGAAGTTATTTCTAGGAGTTGGACACATACCAAGTTTAGCTCAGTTCTGGGCATCTTTGAAATACCTATACAAACTTGTTCCTACATAGTAACTTGCATCTTTGAATGAGAATGTGCTTGCTTACAGCAACGTGCTACATGTTCTGAATGCCCGAATTGGGAATCTGTGTCAAAACTTTGTTAGGAATTATGTGATCCTTACTAGCTGGAAGTAAGGGAGATGGGGCATGAAGTTATTTCTAGGAGTTGGACACATACCAAGTTTAGCTCAGTTCTGGGCATCTTTGAAATACCTATACAAACTTGTTCCTACATAGTAACTTGCATCATTAATGAGAATGTGCTTGCTTACAGCAACGTGCTATATGTTCTGAATGCCCGAATTGGGAATCTGTGTCAAAACTTTGTTAGGAATTATGTGATCCTTACTAGCTGGAAGTAAGGGAGATGGGGCATGAAGTTATTTCTAGGAGTTGGACACATACCAAGTTGAGCTCAGTTCTGGGCATCTTTGAAATACCTATACAAACTTGTTGCTACATAGTAACTTGCATCATTAATGAGAATGTGCTTGCTTACAGCAACGTGCTATATGTTCTGAATGCCCGAATTGGGAATCTGTGTCAAAACTTTGTTAGGAATTATGTGATCCTTACTAGCTGGAAGTAAGGGAGATGGGGCATGAAGTTATTTCTAGGAGTTGGACACATACCAAGTTTAGCTCAGTTCTGGGCATCTTTGAAATACCTATACAAACTTGTTCCTACATAGTAACTTGCAACTTTGAATGAGAATGTGCTTGCTTACAGCAACGTGCTATATGTTCTGAATGCCCGAATTGGGAATCTGTGTCAAAACTTTGTTAGGAATTATGTGATCCTTACTAGCTGGAAGTAAGGGAGGTGGAGCATGAACTTATTTCTAGGAGTTGGACACATACCAAGTTTAGCTCAGGTCTGGGCATCTTTGAAATACCTATACAAACTTGTTCCTACATAGTAACTTGCATCTTTGAATGAGAATGTGCTTGCTTGCAGCAACGTGCTATATGTTCTGAATGCCCGAATTGGGAATCTGTGTCAAAACTTTGTTAGGAATTATGTGATCCTTACTAGCTGGAAGTAAGGGAGGTGGAGCATGAAGTTATTTCTAGGAGTTGGACACATACCAAGTTTAGCTCAGTTCTGGGCATCTTTGAAATACCTATACAAACTTGTTCCTACATAGTAACTTGCATCTTTGAATGAGAATCTGCTTGCCTACAGCAACGTGCTATATGTTCTGAATGCCCGAATTGGGAATCTGTGTCAAAACTTTGTTAGGAATAATGTGATCCTTACTAGCTGGAAGTAAGGGAGATGGGGCATGAAGTTATTTCTAGGAGTTGGACACATACCAAGTTTAGCTCAGTTCTGGGCATCTTTGAAATACCTATACAAACTTGTTCCTACGTAGTAACTTGCAACTTTGAATGAGAATCTGCTTGCCTACAGCAACGTGCTATATGTTCTGAATGCCCGAATTGGGAATCTGTGTCAAAACTTTGTTAGGAATTATGTGATCCTTACTAGCTGGAAGTAAGGGAGATGGGGCATGAAGTTATTTCTTGGAGTTGGAGACATACCAAGTTTAGCTCAGTTCTGGGCATCTTTGAAATACCTATACAAACTTGTTCCTACATAGTAACTTGCATCTTTGAATGAGAATGTGCTTGCCTACAGCAACGTGCTATATGTTCTGAATGCCCGAATTGGGAATCTGTGTCAAAACTTTGTTAGGAATTATGTGATCCTTACTAGCTGGAAGTAAGGGAGATGGGGCATGAAGTTATTTCTAGGAGTTGGACACATACCAAGTTTAGCTCAGTTCTGGGCATCTTTGAAATACCTATACAAACTTGTTCCTACGTAGTAACTTGCAACTTTGAATGAGAATGTGCTTGCTTACAGCAACGTGCTATATGTTCTGAATGCCCGAATTGGGAATCTGTGTCAAAACTTTGTTAGGAATTATGTGATCCGTACTAGCTGGAAGTAAGGGAGATGGGGCATGAAGTTATTTCTAGGAGTTGGACACATACCAAGTTTAGCTCAGTTCTGGGCATCTTTGAAATACCTATACAAACTTGTTCCTACATAGTAACTTGCATCTTTGAATGAGAATGTGCTTGGTTACAGCAACGTGCTATATGTTCTGAATGCCCGAATTGGGAATGTGTGTCAAAACTTTGTTAGGAATTATGTGATCCTTACTAGCTGGAAGTAAGGGAGATGGGGCATGAAGTTATTTCTAGGAGTTGGACACATACCAAGTTTAGCTCAGTTCTGGGCATCTTTGAAATACCTATACAAACTTGTTCCTACATAGTAACTTGCAACTGTGAATGAGAATGTGCTTGCTTACAGCAACGTGCTATATGTTCTGAATGCCCGAATTGGGAATCTGTGTCAAAACTTTGTTAGGAATTATGTGATCCTTACTAGCTGGAAGTAAGGGAGATGGGGCATGAAGTTATTTCTAGGAGTTGGACACATACCAAGTTTAGCTCAGTTCTGGGCATCTTTGAAATACCTATACAAACTTGTTCCTACATAGTAACTTGCATCTTTGAATGAGAATGTGCTTGCTTACAGCAACGTGCTATATGTTCTGAATGCCCGAATTGGGAATCTGTGTCAAAACTTTGTTAGGAATTATGTGATCCTTACTAGCTGGAAGTAAGGGAGATGGGGCATGAAGTTATTTCTAGGAGTTGGACACATACCAAGTTTAGCTCAGTTCTGGGCATCTTTGAAATACCTATATAAACTTGTTCCTACATAGTAACTTGCAACTTTGAATGAGAATGTGCTTGCTTACAGCAACGTGCTATATGTTCTGAATGCCCGAATTGGGAATCTGTGTCAAAACTTTGTTAGGAATTATGTGATCCTTACTAGCTGGAAGTAAGGGAGATGGGGCATGAAGTTATTTCTTGGAGTAGGAGACATACCAAGTTTAGCTCAGTTCTGGGCATCTTTGAAATACCTATACAAACTTATTCCTACATAGTAACTTGCAACTTTGAATGAGAATGTGCTTGCTTGCAGCAACGTGCTATATGTTCTGAATGCCCGAATTGGGAATCTGTGTCAAAACTTTGTTAGGAATTATGTGATCCTTACTAGCTGGAAGTAAGGGAGGTGGAGCATGAACTTATTTCTAGGAATTGGACACATACCAAGTTTAGCTCAGTTCTGGGCATCTTTGAAATACCTATACAAACTTGTTCCTACATAGTAACTTGCATCTTTGAATGAGAATGTGCTTGCTTACAGCAACGTGCTATATGTTCTGAATGCCCGATTTGGGAATCTGTGTCAAAACTTTGTTAGGAATTATGTGATCCTTACTAGCTGGAAGTAAGGGAGATGGGGCCTGAAGTTATTTCTAGGAGTTGGACACATACCAAGTTTAGCTCAGTTCTGGGCATCTTTGAAATACCTATACAAACTTGTTCCTACATAGTAACTTGCAACTTTGAATGAGAATGAGCTTGCTTACAGCAACGTGCTATATGTTCTGAATGCCCGAATTGGGAATCTGTGTCAAAACTTTGTTAGGAATTATGTGATCCTTACTAGCTGGAAGTAAGGGAGATGGGGCATGAAGTTATTTCTTGGAGTTGGAGACATACCAAGTTTAGCTCAGTTCTGGGCATCTTTGAAATACCTATACAAACTTGTTCCTACATAGTAACTTGCAACTTTGAATGAGAATGTGCTTGCTTGCAGCAACGTGCTATATGTTCTGAATGCCCGAATTGGGAATCTGTGTCAAAACTTTGTTAGGAATTATGTGATCCTTACTAGATGGAAGTAAGGGAGGTGGAGCATGAAGTTATTTCTAGGAGTTGGACACATACCAAGTTTAGCTCAGTTCTGGGCATCTTTTAAATACCTATACAAACTTGTTCCTACATAGTAACTTGCATCTTTGAATGAGAATGTGCTTGCTTGCAGCAACGTGCTATATGTTCTGAATGCCCGATTTGGGAATCTGTGTCAAAACTTTGTTAGGAATTATGTGATCCTTACTAGCTGGAAGTAAGGGAGATGGGGCATAAAGTTATTTCTAGGAGTTGGACACATACCAAGTTTAGCTCAGTTCTGAGCATCTTTGAAATACCTATACAAACTTGTTCCTACATAGTAACTTGCATCTTTGAATGAGAATGTGCTTGCTTACAGCAACGTGCTATATGTTCTGAATGCCCGAATTGGGAATCTGTGTCAAAACTTTGTTAGGAATTATGTGATCCTTACTAGCTGGAAGTAAGGCAGATGGGGCATGAAGTTATTTCTAGGAGTTGGACACATACCAAGTTTAGCTCAGTTCTGGGCATCTTTGAAATACCTATACAAACTTGTTCCTACATAGTAACTTGCATCTTTGAATGAGAATGTGCTTGCTTACAGCAACGTGCTACATGTTCTGAATGCCCGAATTGGGAATCTGTGTCAAAACTTTGTTAGGAATTATGTGATCCTTACTAGCTGGAAGTAAGGGAGATGGGGCATGAAGTTATTTCTAGGAGTTGGACACATACCAAGTTTAGCTCAGTTCTGGGCATCTTTGAAATACCTATACAAACTTGTTCCTACATAGTAACTTGCATCATTAATGAGAATGTGCTTGCTTACAGCAACGTGCTATATGTTCTGAATGCCCGAATTGGGAATCTGTGTCAAAACTTTGTTAGGAATTATGTGATCCTTACTAGCTGGAAGTAAGGGAGATGGGGCATGAAGTTATTTCTAGGAGTTGGACACATACCAAGTTGAGCTCAGTTCTGGGCATCTTTGAAATACCTATACAAACTTGTTGCTACATAGTAACTTGCATCATTAATGAGAATGTGCTTGCTTACAGCAACGTGCTATATGTTCTGAATGCCCGAATTGGGAATCTGTGTCAAAACTTTGTTAGGAATTATGTGATCCTTACTAGCTGGAAGTAAGGGAGATGGGGCATGAAGTTATTTCTTGGAGTTGGAGACATACCAAGTTTAGCTCAGTTCTGGGCATCTTTGAAATACCTATACAAACTTGTTCCTACATAGTAACTTGCAACTTTGAATGAGAATGTGCTTGCTTGCAGCAACGTGCTATATGTTCTGAATGCCCGAATTGGGAATCTGTGTCAAAACTTTGTTAGGAATTATGTGATCCTTACTAGATGGAAGTAAGGGAGGTGGAGCATGAAGTTATTTCTAGGAGTTGGACACATACCAAGTTTAGCTCAGTTCTGGGCATCTTTGAAATACCTATACAAACTTGTTCCTACATAGTAACTTGCATCTTTGAATGAGAATGTGCTTGCTTGCAGCAACGTGCTATATGTTCTGAATGCCCGATTTGGGAATCTGTGTCAAAACTTTGTTAGGAATTATGTGATCCTTACTAGCTGGAAGTAAGGGAGATGGGGCATAAAGTTATTTCTAGGAGTTGGACACATACCAAGTTTAGCTCAGTTCTGAGCATCTTTGAAATACCTATACAAACTTGTTCCTACATAGTAACTTGCATCTTTGAATGAGAATGTGCTTGCTTACAGCAACGTGCTATATGTTCTGAATGCCCGAATTGGGAATCTGTGTCAAAACTTTGTTAGGAATTATGTGATCCTTACTAGCTGGAAGTAAGGCAGATGGGGCATGAAGTTATTTCTAGGAGTTGGACACATACCAAGTTTAGCTCAGTTCTGGGCATCTTTGAAATACCTATACAAACTTGTTCCTACATAGTAACTTGCATCTTTGAATGAGAATGTGCTTGCTTACAGCAACGTGCTACATGTTCTGAATGCCCGAATTGGGAATCTGTGTCAAAACTTTGTTAGGAATTATGTGATCCTTACTAGCTGGAAGTAAGGGAGATGGGGCATGAAGTTATTTCTAGGAGTTGGACACATACCAAGTTTAGCTCAGTTCTGGGCATCTTTGAAATACCTATACAAACTTGTTCCTACATAGTAACTTGCATCATTAATGAGAATGTGCTTGCTTACAGCAACGTGCTATATGTTCTGAATGCCCGAATTGGGAATCTGTGTCAAAACTTTGTTAGGAATTATGTGATCCTTACTAGCTGGAAGTAAGGGAGATGGGGCATGAAGTTATTTCTAGGAGTTGGACACATACCAAGTTGAGCTCAGTTCTGGGCATCTTTGAAATACCTATACAAACTTGTTGCTACATAGTAACTTGCATCATTAATGAGAATGTGCTTGCTTACAGCAACGTGCTATATGTTCTGAATGCCCGAATTGGGAATCTGTGTCAAAACTTTGTTAGGAATTATGTGATCCTTACTAGCTGGAAGTAAGGGAGATGGGGCATGAAGTTATTTCTAGGAGTTGGACACATACCAAGTTTAGCTCAGTTCTGGGCATCTTTGAAATACCTATACAAACTTGTTCCTACATAGTAACTTGCAACTTTGAATGAGAATGTGCTTGCTTACAGCAACGTGCTATATGTTCTGAATGCCCGAATTGGGAATCTGTGTCAAAACTTTGTTAGGAATTATGTGATCCTTACTAGCTGGAAGTAAGGGAGGTGGAGCATGAACTTATTTCTAGGAGTTGGACACATACCAAGTTTAGCTCAGGTCTGGGCATCTTTGAAATACCTATACAAACTTGTTCCTACATAGTAACTTGCATCTTTGAATGAGAATGTGCTTGCTTGCAGCAACGTGCTATATGTTCTGAATGCCCGAATTGGGAATCTGTGTCAAAACTTTGTTAGGAATTATGTGATCCTTACTAGCTGGAAGTAAGGGAGGTGGAGCATGAAGTTATTTCTAGGAGTTGGACACATACCAAGTTTAGCTCAGTTCTGGGCATCTTTGAAATACCTATACAAACTTGTTCCTACATAGTAACTTGCATCTTTGAATGAGAATCTGCTTGCCTACAGCAACGTGCTATATGTTCTGAATGCCCGAATTGGGAATCTGTGTCAAAACTTTGTTAGGAATAATGTGATCCTTACTAGCTGGAAGTAAGGGAGATGGGGCATGAAGTTATTTCTAGGAGTTGGACACATACCAAGTTTAGCTCAGTTCTGGGCATCTTTGAAATACCTATACAAACTTGTTCCTACGTAGTAACTTGCAACTTTGAATGAGAATCTGCTTGCCTACAGCAACGTGCTATATGTTCTGAATGCCCGAATTGGGAATCTGTGTCAAAACTTTGTTAGGAATTATGTGATCCTTACTAGCTGGAAGTAAGGGAGATGGGGCATGAAGTTATTTCTTGGAGTTGGAGACATACCAAGTTTAGCTCAGTTCTGGGCATCTTTGAAATACCTATACAAACTTGTTCCTACATAGTAACTTGCATCTTTGAATGAGAATGTGCTTGCCTACAGCAACGTGCTATATGTTCTGAATGCCCGAATTGGGAATCTGTGTCAAAACTTTGTTAGGAATTATGTGATCCTTACTAGCTGGAAGTAAGGGAGATGGGGCATGAAGTTATTTCTAGGAGTTGGACACATACCAAGTTTAGCTCAGTTCTGGGCATCTTTGAAATACCTATACAAACTTGTTCCTACGTAGTAACTTGCAACTTTGAATGAGAATGTGCTTGCTTACAGCAACGTGCTATATGTTCTGAATGCCCGAATTGGGAATCTGTGTCAAAACTTTGTTAGGAATTATGTGATCCGTACTAGCTGGAAGTAAGGGAGATGGGGCATGAAGTTATTTCTTGGAGTTGGAGACATACCAAGTTTAGCTCAGTTCTGGGCATCTTTGAAATACCTATACAAACTTGTTCCTACATAGTAACTTGCATCTTTGAATGAGAATCTGCTTGCTTACAGCAACGTGCTATATGTTCTTAATGCCCGAATTGGGAATCTGTGTCAAAACTTTGTTAGGAATTATGTGATCCTTACTAGCTGGAAGTAAGGGAGATGGGGCATGAAGTTATTTCTAGGAGTTGGACACATACCAAGTTTAGCTCAGTTCTGGGCATCTTTGAAATACCTATACAAACTTGTTCCTACATAGTAACTTGCATCTTTGAATGAGAATGTGCTTGCTTACAGCAACGTGCTATATGTTCTGAATGCCCGAATTGGGAATCTGTGTCAAAACTTTGTTAGGAATTATGTGATCCTTACTAGCTGGAAGTAAGGGAGATGGGGCATGAAGTTATTTCTAGGAGTTGGACACATACCAAGTTTAGCTGAGTTCTGGGCATCTTTGAAATACCTATACAAACTTGTTCCTACATAGTAACTTGCATCTTTGAATGAGAATCTGCTTGCTTACAGCAACGTGCTATATGTTCTGAATGCCCGAATTGGGAATCTGTGTCAAAACTTTGTTAGGAATTATGTCATCCTTACTAGCTGGAAGTAAGGGAGATGGGGCATGAAGTTATTTCTAGGAGTTGGACACATACCAAGTTTAGCTCAGTTCTGGGCATCTTTGAAATACCTACACAAACTTGTTCCTACATAGTAACTTGCAACTTTGAATGAGAATGTGCTTGCTTACAGAAACGTGCTATATGTTCTGAATGCCCGAATTGGGAATCTGTGTCAAAACTTTGTTAGGAATTATGTGATCCTTACTAGCTGGAAGTAAGGGAGATGGGGCATGAAGTTATTTCTAGGAGTTGGACACATACCAAGTTTAGCTCAGTTCTGGGCATCTTTGAAATACCTATACAAACTTGTTCCTACATAGTAACTTGCATCTTTGAATGAGAATGTGCTTGCTTACAGCAAAGTGCTATATGTTCTGAATGCCCGGATTGGGAATGTGTGTCAAAACTTTGTTAGGAATTATGTGATCCTTACTAGCTGGAAGTAAGGGAGATGGGGCATGAAGTTAATTCTATGAGTTGGACACATACCAAGTTTAGCTCAGTTCTGGGCATCTTTGAAATACCTATACAAACTTGTTCCTACATAGTAACTTGCAACTGTGAATGAGAATGTGCTTGCTTACAGCAACGTGCTATATGTTCTGAATGCCCGAATTGGGAATCTGTGTCAAAACTTTGTTAGGAATTATGTGATCCTTACTAGCTGGAAGTAAGGGAGATGGGGCATGAAGTTATTTCTAGGAGTTGGACACATACCAAGTTTAGCTCAGTTCTGGGCATCTTTGAAATACCTATACAAACTTGTTCCTACATAGTAACTTGCATCTTTGAATGAGAATGTGCTTGCTTACAGCAACGTGCTATATGTTCTGAATGCCCGAATTGGGAATCTGTGTCAAAACTTTGTTAGGAATTATGTGATCCTTACTAGCTGGAAGTAAGGGAGATGGGGCATGAAGTTATTTCTAGGAGTTGGACACATACCAAGTTTAGCTCAGTTCTGGGCATCTTTGAAATACCTATACAAACTTGTTCCTACATAGTAACTTGCAACTTTGAATGAGAATGTGCTTGCTTACAGCAACGTGCTATATGTTCTGAATGCCCGAATTGGGAATCTGTGTCAAAACTTTGTTAGGAATTATGTGATCCTTACTAGCTGGAAGTAAGGGAGATGGGGCATGAAGTTATTTCTTGGAGTTGGAGACATACCAAGTTTAGCTCAGTTCTGGGCATCTTTGAAATACCTATACAAACTTGTTCCTACATAGTAACTTGCAACTTTGAATGAGAATGTGCTTGCTTGCAGCAACGTGCTATATGTTCTGAATGCCCGAATTGGGAATCTGTGTCAAAACTTTGCTAGGAATTATGTGATCCTTACTAGCTGGAAGTAAGGGAGGTGGAGCATGAACTTATTTCTAGGAGTTGGACACATACCAAGTTTAGCTCAGTTCTGGGCATCTTTGAAATACCTATACAAACTTGTTCCTACATAGTAACTTGCATCTTTGAATGAGAATGTGCTTGCTTACAGCAACGTGCTATATGTTCTGAATGCCCGATTTGGGAATCTGTGTCAAAACTTTGTTAGGAATTATGTGATCCTTACTAGCTGGAAGTAAGGGAGATGGGGCATGAAGTTATTTCTAGGAGTTGGACACATAACAAGTTTAGCTCAGTTCTGGGCATCTTTGAAATACCTATACAAACTTGTTCCTACATAGTAACTTGCAACTTTGAATGAAAATGTGCTTGCTTACAGCAACGTGCTATATGTTCTGAATGCCCGAATTGGGAATCTGTGTCAAAACTTTGTTAGGAATTATGTCATCCTTACTAGCTGGAAGTAAGGGAGATGGGGCATGAAGTTATTTCTAGGAGTTGGACACATACCAAGTTTAGCTCAGTTCTGGGCATCTTTGAAATACCTATACAAACTTGTTCCTACATAGTAACTTGCATCTTTGAATGAGAATGTGCTTGCTTACAGCAACGTGCTATATGTTCTGAATGCCCGAATTGGGAATCTGTGTCAAAACTTTGTTAGGAATTATGTGATCCTTACTAGCTGGCAGTAAGGGAGATGGGGCCTGAAGTTATTTCTAGGAGTTGGACACATACCAAGTTTAGCTCAGTTCTGGGCATCTTTGAAATACCTATACAAACTTGTTACTACATAGTAACTTGCAACTTTGAATGAGAATGTGCTTGCTTACAGCAACGTGCTATATGTTCTGAATGCCCGAATTGGGAATCTGTGTCAAAACTTTGTTAGGAATTATGTGATCCTTACTAGCTGGAAGTAAGGGAGATGGGGCATGAAGTTATTTCTAGGAGTTGGACACATACCAAGTTTAGCTCAGTTCTGGGCATCTTTGAAATACCTATACAAACTTGTTCCTACATAGTAACTTGCATCTTTGAATGAGAATGTGCTTGCTTACAGCAACGTGCTACATGTTCTGAATGCCCGAATTGGGAATCTGTGTCAAAACTTTGTTAGGAATTATGTGATCCTTACTAGCTGGAAGTAAGGGAGATGGGGCATGAAGTTATTTCTAGGAGTTGGACACATACCAAGTTTAGCTCAGTTCTGGGCATCTTTGAAATACCTATACAAACTTGTTCCTACATAGTAACTTGCAACTTTGAATGAGAATGTGCTTGCTTACAGCAACGTGCTATATGTTCTGAATGCCCGAATTGGGAATCTGTGTCAAAACTTTGTTAGGAATTATGTGATCCTTACTAGCTGGAAGTAAGGGAGATGGGGCATGAAGTTATTTCTTGGAGTTGGAGACATACCAAGTTTAGCTCAGTTCTGGGCATCTTTGAAATACCTATACAAACTTGTTCCTACATAGTAACTTGCAACTTTGAATGAGAATGTGCTTGCTTGCAGCAACGTGCTATATGTTCTGAATGCCCGAATTGGGAATCTGTGTCAAAACTTTGTTAGGAATTATGTGATCCTTACTAGCTGGAAGTAAGGGAGGTGGAGCATGAAGTTATTTCTAGGAGTTGGACACATACCAAGTTTAGCTCAGTTCTGGGCATCTTTGAAATACCTATACAAACTTGTTCCTACATAGTAACTTGCATCTTTGAATGAGAATGTGCTTGCTTGCAGCAACGTGCTATATGTTCTGAATGCCCGAATTGGGAATCTGTGTCAAAACTTTGTTAGGAATTATGTGATCCTTACTAGCTGGAAGTAAGGGAGATTGGGCATGAAGTTATTTCTAGGAGTTGGACACATACCAAGTTTAGCTCAGTTCTGGGCATCTTTGAAATACCTATACAAACTTGTTCCTACATAGTAACTTGCAACTTTGAATGAGAATGTGCTTGCTTACAGCAACGTGCTATATGTTCTGAATGCCCGAATTGGGAATCTGTGTCAAAACTTTGTTAGGAATTATGTGATCCGTACTAGCTGGAAGTAAGGGAGATGGGGCATGAAGTTATTTCTTGGAGTTGGAGACATACCAAGTTTAGCTCAGTTCTGGGCATCTTTGAAATACCTATACAAACTTGTTCCTACATAGTAACTTGCATCTTTGAATGAGAATGTGCTTGCTTACAGCAACATGCTATATGTTCTGAATGCCCGAATTGGGAATCTGTGTCAAAACTTTGTTAGGAATTATGTGATCCTTACTAGCTGGAAGTAAGGGAGATGGGGCATGAAGTTATTTCTAGGAGTTGGACACATACCAAGTTTAGCTCAGTTCTGGGCATCTTTGAAATACCTATACAAACTTGTTCCTACATAGTAACTTGCATCTTTGAATGAGAATGTGCTTGCCTACAGCAACGTGCTATATGTTCTGAATGCCCGAATTGGGAATCTGTGTCAAAACTTTGTTAGGAATTATGTGATCCTTACTAGCTGGAAGTAAGGGAGATGGGGCATGAAGTTATTTCTAGGAGTTGGACACATACCAAGTTTAGCTCAGTTCTGGGCATCTTTGAAATACCTATACAAACTTGTTCCTACATAGTAACTTGCATCTTTGAATGAGAATCTGCTTGCTTACAGCAACGTGCTATATGTTCTGAATGCCCGAATTGGGAATCTGTGTCAAAACTTTGTTAGGAATTATGTGATCCTTACTAGCTGGAAGTAAGGGAGATGGGGCATGAAGTTATTTCTAGGAGTTGGACACATACCAAGTTTAGCTCAGTTCTGGGCATCTTTGAAATACCTATACAAACTTGTTCCTACATAGTAACTTGCAACTTTGAATGAGAATGTGCTAGCCTACAGCAACGTGCTATATGTTCTGAATGCCCGAATTGGGAATCTGTGTCAAAACTTTGTTAGGAATTATGTGATCCTTACTAGCTGGAAGTAAGGCAGATGGGGCATGAAGTTATTTCTTGGAGTTGGAGACATACCAAGTTTAGCTCAGTTCTGGGCATCTTTGAAATACCTATAAAACTTGTTCCTACATAGTAACTTGCAACTTTGAATGAGAATGTGCTAGCCTACAGCAACGTGCTATATGTTCTGAATGCCCGAATTGGGAATCTGTGTCAAAACTTTGTTAGGAATTATGTGATCCTTACTAGCTGGAAGTAAGGCAGATGGGGCATGAAGTTATTTCTTGGAGTTGGAGACATACCAAGTTTAGCTCAGTTCTGGGCATCTTTGAAATACCTATACAAACTTGTTCCTACATAGTAACTTGCATCTTTGAATGAGAATGTGCTTGCTTACAGCAACGTGCTATATGTTCTGAATGCCCGAATTGGCAATCTGTGTCAAAACTTTGTTAGGAATTATGTGATCCTTACTAGCTGGAAGTAAGGGAGATGGGGCATGAAGTTATTTCTAGGAGTTGGACACATACCAAGTTTAGCTCAGTTCTGGGCATCTTTGAAATACCTATACAAACTTGTTCCTACATAGTAACTTGCATCTTTGAATGAGAATCTGCTTGCCTACAGCAACGTGCTATATGTTCTGAATGCCCGAATTGGGAATCTGTGTCAAAACATTGTTAGGAATAATGTGATCCTTACTCGCTGGAAGTAAGGGAGATGGGGCATGAAGTTATTTCTAGGAGTTGGACACAAACCAAGTTTAGCTCAGTTCTGGGCATCTTTGAAATACCTATACAAACTTGTTCCTACGTAGTAACTTGCAACTTTGAATGAGAATGTGCTTGCTTGCAGCAACGTGCTATATGTTCTGAATGCCCGAATTGGGAATCTGTGTCAAAACTTTGTTAGGAATTATGTGATCCTTACTAGCTGGAAGTAAGGGAGATGGGGCATGAAGTTATTTCTAGGAGTTGGACACATACCAAGTTTAGCTCAGTTCTGGGCATCTTTGAAATACCTATACAAACTTGTTCCTACGTAGTAACTTGCATCTTTGAATGAGAATCTACTTGCCTACAGCAACGTGCTATATGTTCTGAATGCCCGAATTGGGAATCTGTGTCAAAACTTTGTTAGGAATTATGTGATCCTTACTAGCTGGAAGTAAGGGAGATGGGGCATGAAGTTATTTCTAGGAGTTGGACACATACCAAGTTTAGCTCAGTTCTGGGCATCTTTGAAATACCTATACAAACTTGTTCCTACATAGTAACTTGCAACTTTGAATGAGAATGTGCTTGCCTACAGCAACGTGCTATATATTCTGAATGCCCGAATTGGGAATCTGTGTCAAAACTTTGTTAGGAATTATGTGATCCTTACTAGCTGGATGTAAGGGAGATGGGGCATGAAGTTATTTCTTGGAGTTGGAGACATACCAAGTTTAGCTCAGTTCTGGGCATCTTTGAAATACCTATACAAACTTGTTCCTACATAGTAACTTGCATCTTTGAATGAGAATGTGCTTGCCTACAGCAACGTGCTATATGTTCTGAATGCCCGAATTGGGAATCTGTGTCAAAACTTTGTTAGGAATTATGTGATCCTTACTAGCTGGAAGTAAGGGAGATGGGGCATGAAGTTATTTCTAGGAGTTGGACACATACCAAGTTTAGCTCAGTTCTGGGCATCTTTGAAATACCTATACAAACTTGTTCCTACATAGTAACTTGCAACTTTGAATGAGAATGTGCTTGCTTACAGCAACGTGCTATATGTTCTGAATGCCCGAATTGGGAATCTGTGTCAAAACTTTGTTAGGAATTATGTGATCCTTACTAGCTGGAAGTAAGGGAGATTGGGCATGAAGTTATTTCTAGGAGTTGGACACATACCAAGTTTAGCTCAGTTCTGGGCATCTTTGAAATACCTATACAAACTTGTTCCTACATAGTAACTTGCAACTTTGAATGAGAATGTGCTTGCTTACAGCAACGTGCTATATGTTCTGAATGCCCGAATTGGGAATCTGTGTCAAAACTTTGTTAGGAATTATGTGATCCGTACTAGCTGGAAGTAAGGGAGATGGGGCATGAAGTTATTTCTTGGAGTTGGAGACATACCAAGTTTAGCTCAGTTCTGGGCATCTTTGAAATACCTATACAAACTTGTTCCTACATAGTAACTTGCATCTTTGAATGAGAATGTGCTTGCTTACAGCAACGTGCTATATGTTCTGAATGCCCGAATTGGGAATCTGTGTCAAAACTTTGTTAGGAATTATGTGATCCTTACTAGCTGGAAGTAAGGGAGATGGGGAATGAAGTTATTTCTAGGAGATGGACACATACCAAGTTTAGCTCAGTTCTGGGCATCTTTGAAATACCTATACAAACTTGTTCCTACATAGTAACTTGCATCTTTGAATGAGAATCTGCTTGCTTACAGCAACGTGCTATATGTTCTGAATGCCCGAATTGGGAATCTGTGTCAAAACTTTGTTAGGAATTATGTGATCCTTACTAGCTGGAAGTAAGGGAGATGGGGCATGAAGTTATTTCTAAGAGTTGGACACATACCAAGTTTAGCTCAGTTCTGGGCATCTTTGAAATACCTATACAAACTTGTTCCTACATAGTAACTTGCATCTTTGAATGAGAATGTGCTTGCTTACAGCAACGTGCTATATGTTCTGAATGCCCGAATTGGGAATCTGTGTCAAAACTTTGTTAGGAATTATGTGATCCTTACTAGCTGGAAGTAAGGGAGATGGGGCATGAAGTTATTTCTAGGAGTTGGACACATACCAAGTTTAGCTCAGTTCTGGGCATCTTTGAAATACCTATATAAACTTGTTCCTACATAGTAACTTGCAACTTTGAATGAGAATGTGCTTGCTTACAGCAACGTGCTATATGTTCTGAATGCCCGAATTGGGAATCTGTGTCAAAACTTTGTTAGGAATTATGTGATCCTTACTAGCTGGAAGTAAGGGAGATGGGGCATGAAGTTATTTCTTGGAGTAGGAGACATACCAAGTTTAGCTCAGTTCTGGGCATCTTTGAAATACCTATACAAACTTGTTCCTACATAGTAACTTGCAACTTTGAATGAGAATGTGCTTGCTTGCAGCAACGTGCTATATGTTCTGAATGCCCGAATTGGGAATCTGTGTCAAAACTTTGTTAGGAATTATGTGATCCTTACTAGCTGGAAGTAAGGGAGATGGGGCATGAAGTTATTTCTAGGAGTTGGACACATACCAAGTTTAGCTCAGTTCTGGGCATCTTTGAAATACCTATACAAACTTGTTCCTACATAGTAACTTGCATCTTTGAATGAGAATGTGCTTGCTTACAGCAACGTGCTATATGTTCTGAATGCCCGATTTGGGAATCTGTGTCAAAACTTTGTTAGGAATTATGTGATCCTTACTAGCTGGAAGTAAGGGAGATGGGGCCTGAAGTTATTTCTAGGAGTTGGACACATACCAAGTTTAGCTCAGTTCTGGGCATCTTTGAAATACCTATACAAACTTGTTCCTACATAGTAACTTGCAACTTTGAATGAGAATGTGCTTGCTTACAGCAACGTGCTATATGTTCTGAATGCCCGAATTGGGAATCTGTGTCAAAACTTTGTTAGGAATTATGTGATCCTTACTAGCTGGAAGTAAGGGAGATGGGGCATGAAGTTATTTCTTGGAGTTGGAGACATACCAAGTTTAGCTCAGTTCTGGGCATCTTTGAAATACCTATACAAACTTGTTCCTACATAGTAACTTGCAACTTTGAATGAGAATGTGCTTGCTTGCAGCAACGTGCTATATGTTCTGAATGCCCGAATTGGGAATCTGTGTCAAAACTTTGTTAGGAATTATGTGATCCTTACTAGATGGAAGTAAGGGAGGTGGAGCATGAAGTTATTTCTAGGAGTTGGACACATACCAAGTTTAGCTCAGTTCTGGGCATCTTTGAAATACCTATACAAACATGTTCCTACATAGTAACTTGCATCTTTGAATGAGAATGTGCTTGCTTGCAGCAACGTGCTATATGTTCTGAATGCCCGATTTGGGAATCTGTGTCAAAACTTTGTTAGGAATTATGTGATCCTTACTAGCTGGAAGTAAGGGAGATGGGGCATGAAGTTATTTCTAGGAGTTGGACACATACCAAGTTTAGCTCAGTTCTGGGCATCTTTGAAATACCTATACAAACTTGTTCCTACATAGTAACTTGCATCTTTGAATGAGAATGTGCTTGCTTACAGCAACGTGCTATATGTTCTGAATGCCCGAATTGGGAATCTGTGTCAAAATTTGTTAGGAATTATGTGATCCTTACTAGCTGGAAGTAAGGCAGATGGGGCATGAAGTTATTTCTTGGAGTTGGAGACATACCAAGTTTAGCTCAGTTCTGGGCATCTTTGAAATACCTATACAAACTTGTTCCTACATAGTAACTTGCAACTTTGAATGAGAATGTGCTAGCCTACAGCAACGTGCTATATGTTCTGAATGCCCGAATTGGGAATCTGTGTCAAAACTTTGTTAGGAATTATGTGATCCTTACTAGCTGGAAGTAAGGCAGATGGGGCATGAAGTTATTTCTTGGAGTTGGAGACATACCAAGTTTAGCTCAGTTCTGGGCATCTTTGAAATACCTATACAAACTTGTTCCTACATAGTAACTTGCATCTTTGAATGAGAATGTGCTTGCTTACAGCAACGTGCTATATGTTCTGAATGCCCGAATTGGCAATCTGTGTCAAAACTTTGTTAGGAATTATGTGATCCTTACTAGCTGGAAGTAAGGGAGATGGGGCATGAAGTTATTTCTAGGAGTTGGACACATACCAAGTTTAGCTCAGTTCTGGGCATCTTTGAAATACCTATACAAACTTGTTCCTACATAGTAACTTGCATCTTTGAATGAGAATCTGCTTGCCTACAGCAACGTGCTATATGTTCTGAATGCCCGAATTGGGAATCTGTGTCAAAACATTGTTAGGAATAATGTGATCCTTACTCGCTGGAAGTAAGGGAGATGGGGCATGAAGTTATTTCTAGGAGTTGGACACAAACCAAGTTTAGCTCAGTTCTGGGCATCTTTGAAATACCTATACAAACTTGTTCCTACGTAGTAACTTGCAACTTTGAATGAGAATGTGCTTGCTTGCAGCAACGTGCTATATGTTCTGAATGCCCGAATTGGGAATCTGTGTCAAAACTTTGTTAGGAATTATGTGATCCTTACTAGCTGGAAGTAAGGGAGATGGGGCATGAAGTTATTTCTAGGAATTGGACACATACCAAGTTTAGCTCAGTTCTGGGCATCTTTGAAATACCTATACAAACTTGTTCCTACATAGTAACTTGCAACTTTGAATGAGAATGTGCTTGCTTACAGCAACGTGCTATATGTTCTGAATGCCCGAATTGGGAATCTGTGTCAAAACTTTGTTAGGAATTATGTGATCCTTACTAGCTGGAAGTAAGGGAGATGGGGCATGAAGTTATTTCTAGGAGTTGGACACATACCAAGTTTAGCTCAGTTCTGGGCATCTTTGAAATACCTATACAAACTTGTTCCTACATAGTAACTTGCATCTTTGAATGAGAATGTGCTTGCTTACAGCAACGTGCTATATGTTCTGAATGCCCGAATTGGCAATCTGTGTCAAATCTTTGTTAGGAATTATGTGATCCTTACTAGCTGGAAGTAAGGGAGATGGGGCATGAAGTTATTTCTAGGAGTTGGACACATACCAAGTTTAGCTCAGTTCTGGGCATCTTTGAAATACCTATACAAACTTGTTCCTACATAGTAACTTGCATCTTTGAATGAGAATGTGCTTGCTTACAGCAACGTGCTATATGTTCTGAATGCCCGAATTGGGAATCTGTGTCAAAACTTTGTTAGGAATAATGTGATCCTTACTAGCTGGAAGTAAGGGAGATGGGGCCTGAAGTTATTTCTAGGAGTTGGACACATACCAAGTTTAGCTCAGTTCTGGGCATCTTTGAAATACCTATACAAACTTGTTCCTACATAGTAACTTGCAACTTTGAATGAGAATGTGCTTGCTTACAGCAACGTGCTATATGTTCTGAATGCCCGAATTGGGAATCTGTGTCAAAACTTTGTTAGGAATTATGTGATCCTTACTAGCTGGAAGTAAGGGAGATGGGGCATGAAGTTATTTCTAGGAGTTGGACACATACCAAGTTTAGCTCAGTTCTGGGCATCTTTGAAATACCTATACAAACTTGTTCCTACATAGTAACTTGCATCTTTGAATGAGAATGTGCTTGCTTACAGCAACGTGCTACATGTTCTGAATGCCCGAATTGGGAATCTGTGTCAAAACTTTGTTAGGAATTATGTGATCCTTACTAGCTGGAAGTAAGGGAGATGGGGCATGAAGTTATTTCTAGGAGTTGGACACATACCAAGTTTAGCTCAGTTCTGGGCATCTTTGAAATACCTATACAAACTTGTTCCTACATAGTAACTTGCATCTTTGAATGAGAATGTGCTTGCTTACAGCAACGTGCTATATGTTCTGAATGCCCGAATTGGGAATCTGTGTCAAAACTTTGTTAGGAATTATGTGATCCTTACTAGCTGGAAGTAAGTGAGATGGGGCATGAAGTTATTTCTTGGAGTTGGACACATACCAAGTTTAGCTCAGTTCTGGGCATCTTTGAAATACCTATACAAACTTGTTCCTACATAGTAACTTGCATCTTTGAATGAGAATGTGCTTGCTTGCAGCAACGTGCTATATGTTGTGAATGCCCGAATTGGGAATCTGTGTCAAAACTTTGTTAGGAATTATGTGATCCTTACTAGCTGGAAGTAAGGGAGGTGGAGCATGAAGTTATTTATAGGAGTTGGACACATACCAAGTTTAGCTCAGTTCTGGGCATCTTTGAAATACCTATACAAACTTGTTCCTACATAGTAACTTGCATCTTTGAATGAGAATGTGCTTGCTTGCAGCAACGTGCTATATGTTCTGAATGCCCGAATTGGGAATCTGTGTCAAAACTTTGTTAGGAATTATGTGATCCTTACTAGCTGGAAGTAAGGGAGATGGGGCATGAAGTTATTTCTAGGAGTTGGACACATACCAAGTTTAGCTCAGTTCTGGGCATCTTTGAAATACCTATACAAACTTGTTCCTACATAGTAACTTGCATCTTTGAATGAGAATCTGCTTGCTTACAGCAACGTGCTATATGTTCTGAATGCCCGAATTGGGAATCTGTGTCAAAACTTTCTTAGGAATTATGTGATCCTTACTAGCTGGAAGTAAGGCAGATGGGGCATGAAGTTATTTCTAGGAGTTGGACACATACCAAGTTTAGCTCAGTTCTGGGCATCTTTGAAATACCTATACAAACTTGTTCCTACATAGTAACTTGCAACTTTGAATGAGAATGTGCTTGCTTACAGCAACGTGCTATATGTTCTGAATGCCCGAATTGGGAATCTGTGTCAAAACTTTGTTAGGAATTATGTGATCCTTACTAGCTGGAAGTAAGGGAGATGGGGCATGAAGTTATTTCTAGGAGTTGGACACATACCAAGTTTAGCTCAGTTCTGGGCATCTTTGAAATACCTATACAAACTTGTTCCTACATAGTAACTTGCAACTTTGAATGAGAATGTGCTTGCTTACAGCAACGTGCTATATGTTCTGAATGCCCGAATTGGGAATCTGTGTCAAAACTTTGTTAGGAATTATGTGATCCTTACTAGCTGGAAGTAAGGGAGATGGGGCATGAAGTTATTTCTAGGACTTGGACACATACCAAGTTTAGCTCAGTTCTGGGCATCTTTGAAATACCTATACAAACTTGTTCCTACATAGTAACTTGCATCTTTGAATGAGAATCTGCTTGCTTACAGCAACGTGCTATATGTTCTGAATGCCCGAATTGGGAATCTGTGTCAAAACTTTGTTAGGAATTATGTGATCCTTACTAGCTGGAAGTAAGGGAGATGGGGCATGAAGTTATTTCTAGGAGTTGGACACATACCAAGTTTAGCTCAGTTCTGGGCATCTTTGAAATACCTATACAAACTTGTTCCTACATAGTAACTTGCATCATTAATGAGAATGTGCTTGCTTACAGCAACGTGCTATATGTTCTGAATGCCCGAATTGGGAATCTGTGTCAAAACTTTGTTAGGAATTATGTGATCCTTACTAGCTGGAAGTAAGGGAGATGGGGCATGAAGTTATTTCTAGGAGTTGGACACATACCAAGTTTAGCTCAGTTCTGGGCATCTTTGAAATACCTATACAAACTTGTTGCTACATAGTAACTTGCATCATTAATGAGAATGTGCTTGCTTACAGCAACGTGCTATATGTTCTGAATGCCCGAATTGGGAATCTGTGTCAAAACTTTGTTAGGAATTATGTGATCCTTACTAGCTGGAAGTAAGGGAGATGGGGCATGAAGTTATTTCTAGGAGTTGGACACATACCAAGTTTAGCTCAGTTCTGGGCATCTTTGAAATACCTATACAAACTTGTTCCTACATAGTAACTTGCATCTTTGAATGAGAATCTGCTTGCTTACAGCAACGTGCTATATGTTCTGAATTCCCGAATTGGGAATCTGTGTCAAAACTTTGTTAGGAATTATGTGATCCTTACTAGCTGGAAGTAAGGGAGATGGGGCATGAAGTTATTTCTAGGAGTTGGACACATACCAAGTTTAGCTCAGTTCTGGGCATCTTTGAAATACCTATACAAACTTGTTCCTACATAGTAACTTGCATCTTTGAATGAGAATGTGCTTGCTTACAGCAACGTGCTATATGTTCTGAATGCCCGAATTGGCAATCTGTGTCAAAACTTTGTTAGGAATTATGTGATCCTTACTAGCTGGAAGTAAGGGAGATGGGGCATGAAGTTATTTCTAGGAGTTGGACACATACCAAGTTTAGCTCAGTTCTGGGCATCTTTGAAATACCTATACAAACTTGTTCCTACATAGTAACTTGCATCTTTGAATGAGAATGTGCTTGCTTACAGCAACGTGCTATATGTTCTGAATGCCCGAATTGGGAATCTGTGTCAAAACTTTGTTAGGAATTATGTGATCCTTACTAGCTGGAAGTAAGTGAGATGGGGCATGAAGTTATTTCTTGGAGTTGGAGACATACCAAGTTTAGCTCAGTTCTGGGCATCTTTGAAATACCTATACAAACTTGTTCCTACATAGTAACTTGCATCTTTGAATGAGAATGTGCTTGCTTGCAGCAACGTGCTATATGTTGTGAATGCCCGAATTGGGAATCTGTGTCAAAACTTTGTTAGGAATTATGTGATCCTTACTAGCTGGAAGTAAGGGAGGTGGAGCATGAAGTTATTTATAGGAGTTGGACACATACCAAGTTTAGCTCAGTTCTGGGCATCTTTGAAATACCTATACAAACTTGTTCCTACATAGTAACTTGCATCTTTGAATGAGAATGTGCTTGCTTGCAGCAACGTGCTATATGTTCTGAATGCCCGAATTGGGAATCTGTGTCAAAACTTTGTTAGGAATTATGTGATCCTTACTAGCTGGAAGTAAGGGAGATGGGGCATGAAGTTATTTCTAGGAGTTGGACACATACCAAGTTTAGCTCAGTTCTGGGCATCTTTGAAATACCTATACAAACTTGTTCCTACATAGTAACTTGCATCTTTGAATGAGAATCTGCTTGCTTACAGCAACGTGCTATATGTTCTGAATGCCCGAATTGGGAATCTGTGTCAAAACTTTCTTAGGAATTATGTGATCCTTACTAGCTGGAAGTAAGGCAGATGGGGCATGAAGTTATTTCTAGGAGTTGGACACATACCAAGTTTAGCTCAGTTCTGGGCATCTTTGAAATACCTATACAAACTTGTTCCTACATAGTAACTTGCAACTTTGAATGAGAATGTGCTTGCTTACAGCAACGTGCTATATGTTCTGAATGCCCGAATTGGGAATCTGTGTCAAAACTTTGTTAGGAATTATGTGATCCTTACTAGCTGGAAGTAAGGGAGATGGGGCATGAAGTTATTTCTAGGAGTTGGACACATACCAAGTTTAGCTCAGTTCTGGGCATCTTTGAAATACCTATACAAACTTGTTCCTACATAGTAACTTGCAACTTTGAATGAGAATGTGCTTGCTTACAGCAATGTGCTATATGTTCTGAATGCCCGAATTGGGAATCTGTGTCAAAACTTTGTTAGGAATTATGTGATCCTTACTAGCTGGAAGTAAGGGAGATGGGGCATGAAGTTATTTCTAGAAGTTGGACACATACCAAGTTTAGCTCAGTTCTGGGCATCTTTGAAATACCTATACAAACTTGTTCCTACATAGTAACTTGCAACTTTGAATGAGAATGTGCTTGCTTACAGCAACGTGCTATATGTTCTGAATGCCCGAATTGGGAATCTGTGTCAAAACTTTGTTAGGAATTATGTGATCCTTACTAGCTGGAAGTAAGGGAGATGGGGCATGAAGTTATTTCTAGGACTTGGACACATACCAAGTTTAGCTCAGTTCTGGGCATCTTTGAAATACCTATACAAACTTGTTCCTACATAGTAACTTGCATCTTTGAATGAGAATCTGCTTGCTTACAGCAACGTGCTATATGTTCTGAATGCCCGAATTGGGAATCTGTGTCAAAACTTTGTTAGGAATTATGTGATCCTTACTAGCTGGAAGTAAGGGAGATGGGGCATGAAGTTATTTCTAGGAGTTGGACACATACCAAGTTTAGCTCAGTTCTGGGCATCTTTGAAATACCTATACAAACTTGTTCCTACATAGTAACTTGCATCATTAATGAGAATGTGCTTGCTTACAGCAACGTGCTATATGTTCTGAATGCCCGAATTGGGAATCTGTGTCAAAACTTTGTTAGGAATTATGTGATCCTTACTAGCTGGAAGTAAGGGAGATGGGGCATGAAGTTATTTCTAGGAGTTGGACACATACCAAGTTTAGCTCAGTTCTGGGCATCTTTGAAATACCTATACAAACTTGTTGCTACATAGTAACTTGCATCATTAATGAGAATGTGCTTGCTTACAGCAACGTGCTATATGTTCTGAATGCCCGAATTGGGAATCTGTGTCAAAACTTTGTTAGGAATTATGTGATCCTTACTAGCTGGAAGTAAGGGAGATGGGGCATGAAGTTATTTCTAGGAGTTGGACACATACCAAGTTTAGCTCAGTTCTGGGCATCTTTGAAATACCTATACAAACTTGTTCCTACATAGTAACTTGCATCTTTGAATGAGAATCTGCTTGCTTACAGCAACGTGCTATATGTTCTGAATTCCCGAATTGGGAATCTGTGTCAAAACTTTGTTAGGAATTATGTGATCCTTACTAGCTGGAAGTAAGGGAGATGGGGCATGAAGTTATTTCTAGGAGTTGGACACATACCAAGTTTAGCTCAGTTCTGGGCATCTTTGAAATACCTATACAAACTTGTTCCTACATAGTAACTTGCATCTTTGAATGAGAATGTGCTTGCTTACAGCAACGTGCTATATGTTCTGAATGCCCGAATTGGCAATCTGTGTCAAAACTTTGTTAGGAATTATGTGATCCTTACTAGCTGGAAGTAAGGGAGATGGGGCATGAAGTTATTTCTAGGAGTTGGACACATACCAAGTTTAGCTCAGTTCTGGGCATCTTTGAAATACCTATACAAACTTGTTCCTACATAGTAACTTGCATCTTTGAATGAGAATCTGCTTGCCTACAGCAACGTGCTATATGTTCTGAATGCCCGAATTGGGAATCTGTGTCAAAACTTTGTTAGGAATTATGTGATCCTTACTAGCTGGAAGTAAGGCAGATGGGGCATGAAGTTATTTCTAGGAGTTGGACACATACCAAGTTTAGCTCAGTTCTGGGCATCTTTGAAATACCTATACAAACTTGTTCCTACATAGTAACTTGCATCTTTGAATGAGAATGTGCTTGCTTACAGCAACGTGCTATATGTTCTGAATGCCCGATTTGGGAATCTGTGTCAAAACTTTGTTAGGAATTATGTGATCCTTACTAGCTGGAAGTAAGGGAGATGGGGCATGAAGTTATTTCTAGGAGTTGGACACATACCAAGTTTAGCTCAGTTCTGGGCATCTTTGAAATACCTATACAAACTTGTTCCTACATAGTAACTTGCAACTTTGAATGAAAATGTGCTTGCTTACAGCAACGTGCTATATGTTCTGAATGCCCGAATTGGGAATCTGTGTCAAAACTTTGTTAGGAATTATGTGATCCTTACTAGCTGGAAGTAAGGGAGATGGGGCATGAAGTTATTTCTAGGAGTTGGACACATACCAAGTTTAGCTCAGTTCTGGGCATCTTTGAAATACCTATACAAACTTGTTCCTACATAGTAACTTGCAACTTTGAATGAGAATCTGCTTGCTTACAGCAACGTGCTATATGTTCTGAATGCCCGAATTGGGAATCTGTGTCAAAACTTTGTTAGGAATTATGTGATCCTTACTAGCTGGAAGTAAGGGAGATGGGGCATGAAGTTATTTCTAGGAGTTGGACACATACCAAGTTTAGCTCAGTTCTGGGCATCTTTGAAATACCTATACAAACTTGTTCCTACATAGTAACTTGCATCTTTGAATGAGAATCTGCTTGCTTACAGCAACGTGCTATATGTTCTGAATGCCCGAATTGGGAATCTGTGTCAAAACTTTGTTAGGAATTATGTGATCCTTACTAGCTGGAAGTAAGGCAGATGGGGCATGAAGTTATTTCTAGGAGTTGGACACATACCAAGTTTAGCTCAGTTCTGGGCATCTTTGAAATACCTATACAAACTTGTTCCTACATAGTAACTTGCATCTTTGAATGAGAATGTGCTTGCTTACAGCAACGTGCTATATGTTCTGAATGCCCGAATTGGGAATCTGTGTCAAAACTTTGTTAGGAATTATGTGATCCTTACTAGCTGGAAGTAAGGGAGATGGGGCATGAAGTTATTTCTAGGAGTTGGACACATACCAAGTTTAGCTCAGTTCTGGGCATCTTTGAAATACCTATACAAACTTGTTCCTACATAGTAACTTGCATCTTTGAATGAGAATGTGCTTGCTTACAGCAACGTGCTATATGTTCTGAATGCCCGAATTGGGAATCTGTGTCAAAACTTTGTTAGGAATTATGTGATCCTTACTAGCTGGAAGTAAGGCAGATGGGGCATGAAGTTATTTCTAGAAGTTGGACACATACCAAGTTTAGCTCAGTTCTGGGCATCTTTGAAATACCTATACAAACTTGTTCCTACATAGTAACTTGCAACTTTGAATGAGAATGTGCTTGCTTACAGCAACGTGCTATATGTTCTGAATGCCCGAATTGGGAATCTGTGTCAAAACTTTGTTAGGAATTATGTGATCCTTACTAGCTGGAAGTAAGGGAGATGGGGCATGAAGTTATTTCTAGGAGTTGGACACATACCAAGTTTAGCTCAGTTCTGGGCATCTTTGAAATACCTATACAAACTTGTTCCTACATAGTAACTTGCATCTTTGAATGAGAATCTGCTTGCTTACATCAACGTGCTATATGTTCTGAATGCCCGAATTGGGAATCTGTGTCAAAACTTTGTTAGGAATTATGTGATCCTTACTAGCTGGAAGTAAGGGATATGGGGCATGAAGTTATTTCTAGGAGTTGGACACATACCAAGTTTAGCTCAGTTCTGGGCATCTTTGAAATACCTATACAAACTTGTTCCTACATAGTAACTTGCAACTTTAAATGAGAATGTGCTTGCTTACAGCAACGTGCTATATGTTCTGAATGCCCGAATTGGGAATCTGTGTCAAAACTTTGTTAGGAATTATGTGATCCTTACTAGCTGGAAGTAAGGGAGATGGGGCATGAAGTTATTTCTAGGAGTTGGACACATACCAAGTTTAGCTCAGTTCTGGGCATCTTTGAAATACCTATACAAACTTGTTGCTACATAGTAACTTGCATCTTTGAATGAGAATGTGCTTGCTTACATCAACGTGCTATATGTTCTGAATGCCCGAATTGGGAATCTGTGTCAAAACTTTGTTAGGAATTATGTGATCCTTACTAGCTAGAAGTAAGGGAGATGGGGCATGAAGTTATTTCTAGGAGTTGGACACATACCAAGTTTAGCTCAGTTCTGGGCATCTTTGAAATACCTATACAAACTTGTTCCTACATAGTAACTTGCATCTTTGAATGAGAATCTGCTTGCTTACAGCAACGTGCTATATGTTCTGAATTCCCGAATTGGGAATCTGTGTCAAAACTTTGTTAGGAATTATGTGATCCTTACTAGCTGGAAGTAAGGGAGATGGGGCATGAAGTTATTTCTAGGAGTTGGACACATACCAAGTTTAGCTCAGTTCTGGGCATCTTTGAAATACCTATACAAACTTGTTCCTACATAGTAACTTGCAACTGTAAATGAGAATGTGCTTGCTTACACAACGTGCTATATGTTCTGAATGCCCGAATTGGGAATCTGTGTCAAAACTTTGTTAGGAATTATGTGATCCTTACTAGCTGGAAGTAAGGGAGATGGGGCATGAAGTTATTTCTAGGAGTTGGACACATACCAGTTTAGCTCAGTTCTGGGCATCTTTGAAATACCTATACAAACTTGTTCCTACATAGTAACTTGCAACTTTGAATGAGAATCTGCTTGCTTACAGCAACGTGCTATATGTTCTGAATGCCCGAATTGGGAATCTGTGTCAAAACTTTGTTAGGAATTATGTGATCCTTACTAGCTGGAAGTAAGGGAGATGGGGCATGAAGTTATTTCTAGGAGTTGGACACATACCAAGTTTAGCTCAGTTCTGGGCATCTTTGAAATACCTATACAAACTTGTTCCTACATAGTAACTTGCAACTTCGAATGACAATGTGCTTGCTTACAGCAACGTGCTATATGTTCTGAATGCCCGAATTGGGAATCTGTGTCAAAACTTTGTTAGGAATTATGTGATCCTTACTAGCTGGAAGTAAGGGAGATGGGGCATGAAGTTATTTCTTGTAGTTGGAGACATACCAAGTTTAGCTCAGTTCTGGGCATCTTTGAAATACCTATACAAACTTGTTCCTACATAGTAACTTGCAACTTTGAATGAGAATGTGCTTGCTTGCAGCAACGTGCTATATGTTCTGAATGCCCGAATTGGGAATCTGTGTCAAAACTTTGTTAGGAATTATGTGATCCTTACTAGCTGGAAGTAAGGGAGGTGGAGCATGAACTTATTTCTAGGAGTTGGACACATACCAAGTTTAGCTCAGGTCTGGGCATCTTTGAAATACCTATACAAACTTGTTCCTACATAGTAACTTGCATCTTTGAATGAGAATGTGCTTGCTTGCAGCAACGTGCTATATGTTCTGAATGCCCGAATTGGGAATCTGTGTCAAAACTTTGTTAGGAATTATGTGATCCTTACTAGCTGGAAGTAAGGGAGATGGGGCATGAAGTTATTTCTAGGACTTGGACACATACCAAGTTTAGCTCAGTTCTGGGCATCTTTGAAATACCTATACAAACTTGTTCCTACATAGTAACTTGCAACTTTGAATGAAAATGTGCTTGCTTACAGCAACGTGCTATATGTTCTGAATGCCCGAATTGGGAATCTGTGTCAAAACTTTGTTAGGAATTATGTGATCCTTACTAGCTGGAAGTAAGGGAGATGGGGCATGAAGTTATTTCTAGGAGTTGGACACATACCAAGTTTAGCTCAGTTCTGGGCATCTTTGAAATACCTATACAAACTTGTTCCTACATAGTAACTTGCAACTTTGAATGAGAATCTGCTTGCTTACAGCAACGTGCTATATGTTCTGAATGCCCGAATTGGGAATCTGTGTCAAAACTTTGTTAGGAATTATGTGATCCTTACTAGCTGGAAGTAAGGGAGATGGGGCATGAAGTTATTTCTAGGAGTTGGACACATACCAAGTTTAGCTCAGTTCTGGGCATCTTTGAAATACCTATACAAACTTGTTCCTACATAGTATCTTGCATCTTTGAATGAGAATGTGCTTGCTTACAGCAACGTGCTATATGTTCTGAATGCCCGAATTGGGAATGTGTGTCAAAACTTTGTTAGGAATAATGTGATCCTTACTAGCTGGAAGTAAGGGAGATGGGGCCTGAAGTTATTTCTAGGAGTTGGACACATACCAAGTTTAGCTCAGTTCTGGGCATCTTTGAAATACCTATACAAACTTGTTCCTACATAGTAACTTGCAACTTTGAATGAGAATGTGCTTGCTTACAGCAACGTGCTATATGTTCTGAATGCCCGAATTGGGAATCTGTGTCAAAACTTTGTTAGGAATTATGTGATCCTTACTAGCTGGAAGTAAGGGAGATGGGGCATGAAGTTATTTCTAGGAGTTGGACACATACCAAGTTTAGCTCAGTTCTGGGCATCTTTGAAATACCTATACAAACTTGTTCCTACATAGTAACTTGCATCTTTGAATGAGAATGTGCTTGCTTACAGCAACGTGCTACATGTTCTGAATGCCCGAATTGGGAATCTGTGTCAAAACTTTGTTAGGAATTATGTGATCCTTACTAGCTGGAAGTAAGGGAGATGGGGCATGAAGTTATTTCTAGGAGTTGGACACATACCAAGTTTAGCTCAGTTCTGGGCATCTTTGAAATACCTATACAAACTTGTTCCTACATAGTAACTTGCATCTTTGAATGAGAATGTGCTTGCTTACAGCAACGTGCTATATGTTCTGAATGCCCGAATTGGGAATCTGTGTCAAAACTTTGTTAGGAATTATGTGATCCTTACTAGCTGGAAGTAAGTGAGATGGGGCATGAAGTTATTTCTTGGAGTTGGAGACATACCAAGTTTAGCTCAGTTCTGGGCATCTTTGAAATACCTATACAAACTTGTTCCTACATAGTAACTTGCATCTTTGAATGAGAATGTGCTTGCTTGCAGCAACGTGCTATATGTTGTGAATGCCCGAATTGGGAATCTGTGTCAAAACTTTGTTAGGAATTATGTGATCCTTACTAGCTGGAAGTAAGGGAGGTGGAGCATGAAGTTATTTCTAGGAGTTGGACACATACCAAGTTTAGCTCAGTTCTGGGCATCTTTCAAATACCTATACAAACTTGTTCCTACATAGTAACTTGCATCTTTGAATGAGAATGTGCTTGCTTGCAGCAACGTGCTATATGTTCTGAATGCCCGAATTGGGAATCTGTGTCAAAACTTTGTTAGGAATTATGTGATCCTTACTAGCTGGAAGTAAGGCAGATGGGGCATGAAGTTATTTCTAGGAGTTGGACACATACCAAGTTTAGCTCAGTTCTGGGCATCTTTGAAATACCTATACAAACTTGTTCCTACATAGTAACTTGCATCTTTGAATGAGAATCTGCTTGCTTACAGCAACGTGCTATATGTTCTGAATGCCCGAATTGGGAATCTGTGTCAAAACTTTGTTAGGAATTATGTGATCCTTACTAGCTGGAAGTAAGGCAGATGGGGCATGAAGTTATTTCTAGGAGTTGGACACATACCAAGTTTAGCTCAGTTCTGGGCATCTTTGAAATACCTATACAAACTTGTTCCTACATAGTAACTTGCAACTTTGAATGAGAATGTGCTTGCTTACAGCAACGTGCTATATGTTCTGAATGCCCGAATTGGGAATCTGTGTCAAAACTTTGTTAGGAATTATGTGATCCTTACTAGCTGGAAGTAAGGGAGATGGGGCATGAAGTTATTTCTAGGAGTTGGACACATACCAAGTTTAGCTCAGTTCTGGGCATCTTTGAAATACCTATACAAACTTGTTCCTACATAGTAACTTGCAACTTTGAATGAGAATGTGCTTGCTTACAGCAATGTGCTATATGTTCTGAATGCCCGAATTGGGAATCTGTGTCAAAACTTTGTTAGGAATTATGTGATCCTTACTAGCTGGAAGTAAGGGAGATGGGGCATGAAGTTATTTCTAGAAGTTGGACACATACCAAGTTTAGCTCAGTTCTGGGCATCTTTGAAATACCTATACAAACTTGTTCCTACATAGTAACTTGCAACTTTGAATGAGAATGTGCTTGCTTACAGCAACGTGCTATATGTTCTGAATGCCCGAATTGGGAATCTGTGTCAAAACTTTGTTTGGAATTATGTGATCCTTACTAGCTGGAAGTAAGGGAGATGGGGCATGAAGTTATTTCTAGGAGTTGGACACATACCAAGTTTAGCTCAGTTCTGGGCATCTTTGAAATACCTATACAAACTTGTTCCTACATAGTAACTTGCATCTTTGAATGAGAATCTGCTTGCTTACAGCAACGTGCTATATGTTCTGAATGCCCGAATTGGGAATCTGTGTCAAAACTTTGTTAGGAATTATGTGATCCTTACTAGCTGGAAGTAAGGGAGATGGGGCATGAAGTTATTTCTAGGAGTTGGACACATACCAAGTTTAGCTCAGTTCTGGGCATCTTTGAAATACCTATACAAACTTGTTCCTACATAGTAACTTGCATCATTAATGAGAATGTGCTTGCTTACAGCAACGTGCTATATGTTCTGAATGCCCGAATTGGGAATCTGTGTCAAAACTTTGTTAGGAATTATGTGATCCTTACTAGCTGGAAGTAAGGGAGATGGGGCATGAAGTTATTTCTAGGAGTTGGACACATACCAAGTTTAGCTCAGTTCTGGGCATCTTTGAAATACCTATACAAACTTGTTGCTACATAGTAACTTGCATCATTAATGAGAATGTGCTTGCTTACAGCAACGTGCTATATGTTCTGAATGCCCGAATTGGGAATCTGTGTCAAAACTTTGTTAGGAATTATGTGATCCTTACTAGCTGGAAGTAAGGGAGATGGGGCATGAAGTTATTTCTAGGAGTTGGACACATACCAAGTTTAGCTCAGTTCTGGGCATCTTTGAAATACCTATACAAACTTGTTCCTACATAGTAACTTGCATCTTTGAATGAGAATCTGCTTGCTTACAGCAACGTGCTATATGTTCTGAATTCCCGAATTGGGAATCTGTGTCAAAACTTTGTTAGGAATTATGTGATCCTTACTAGCTGGAAGTAAGGGAGATGGGGCATGAAGTTATTTCTAGGAGTTGGACACATACCAAGTTTAGCTCAGTTCTGGGCATCTTTGAAATACCTATACAAACTTGTTCCTACATAGTAACTTGCAACTTTGAATGAGAATCTGCTTGCTTACAGCAACGTGCTATATGTTCTGAATGCCCGAATTGGGAATCTGTGTCAAAACTTTGTTAGGAATTATGTGATCCTTACTAGCTGGAAGTAAGGGAGATGGGGCATGAAGTTATTTCTAGGAGTTGGACACATACCAAGTTTAGCTCAGTTCTGGGCATCTTTGAAATACCTATACAAACTTGTTCCTACATAGTAACTTGCATCTTTGAATGAGAATGTGCTTGCTTACAGCAACGTGCTACATGTTCTGAATGCCCGAATTGGGAATCTGTGTCAAAACATTGTTAGGAATTATGTGATCCTTACTAGCTGGAAGTAAGGGAGATGGGGCATGAAGTTATTTCTAGGAGTTGGACACATACCAAGTTTAGCTCAGTTCTGGGCATCTTTGAAATACCTATACAAACTTGTTCCTACATAGTAACTTGCAACTTTGAATGAGAATGTGCTTGCTTACAGCAACGTGCTATATGTTCTGAATGCCCGAATTGGGAATCTGTGTCAAAACTTTGTTAGGAATTATGTGATCCTTACTAGCTGGAAGTAAGTGAGATGGGGCATGAAGTTATTTCTTGGAGTTGGAGACATACCAAGTTTAGCTCAGTTCTGGGCATCTTTGAAATACCTATACAAACTTGTTCCTACATAGTAACTTGCAACTTTGAATGAGAATGTGCTTGCTTGCAGCAAAGTGCTATATGTTCTGAATGCCCGAATTGGGAATCTGTGTCAAAACTTTGTTAGGAATTATGTGATCCTTACTAGCTGGAAGTAAGGGAGGTGGAGCATGAAGTTATTTCTAGGAGTTGGACACATACCAAGTTTAGCTCAGTTCTGGGCATCTTTGAAATACCTATACAAACTTGTTCCTACATAGTAACTTGCATCTTTGAATGAGAATCTGCTTGCTTACAGCAACGTGCTATATGTTCTGAATGCCCGAATAGGGAATCTGTGTCAAAACTTTGTTAGGAATTATGTGATCCTTACTAGCTGGAAGTAAGGGAGATGGGGCCTGAAGTTATTTCTAGGAGTTGGACACATACCAAGTTTAGCTCAGTTCTGGGCATCTTTGAAATACCTATACAAACTTGTTCCTACATAGTAACTTGCAACTTTGAATGAGAATGTGCTTGCTTACAGCAACGTGCTATATGTTCTGAATGCCCGAATTGGGAATCTGTGTCAAAACTTTGTTAGGAATTATGTGATCCTTACTAGCTGGAAGTAAGGGAGATGGGGCATGAAGTTATTTCTAGGAGTTGGACACATACCAAGTTTAGCTCAGTTCTGGGCATCTTTGAAATACCTATACAAACTTGTTCCTACATAGTAACTTGCATCTTTGAATGAGAATGTGCTTGCTTACAGCAACGTGCTACATGTTCTGAATGCCCGAATTGGGAATCTGTGTCAAAACTTTGTTAGGAATTATGTGATCCTTACTAGCTGGAAGTAAGGGAGATGGGGCATGAAGTTATTTCTAGGAGTTGGACACATACCAAGTTTAGCTCAGTTCTGGGCATCTTTGAAATACCTATACAAACTTGTTCCTACATAGTAACTTGCAACTTTGAATGAGAATGTGCTTGCTTACAGCAACGTGCTATATGTTCTGAATGCCCGAATTGGGAATCTGTGTCAAAACTTTGTTAGGAATTATGTGATCCTTACTAGCTGGAAGTAAGTGAGATGGGGCATGAAGTTATTTCTTGGAGTTGGAGACATACCAAGTTTAGCTCAGTTCTGGGCATCTTTGAAATACCTATACAAACTTGTTCCTACATAGTAACTTGCAACTTTGAATGAGAATGTGCTTGCTTGCAGCAAAGTGCTATATGTTCTGAATGCCCGAATTGGGAATCTGTGTCAAAACTTTGTTAGGAATTATGTGATCCTTACTAGCTGGAAGTAAGGGAGGTGGAGCATGAAGTTATTTCTAGGAGTTGGACACATACCAAGTTTAGCTCAGTTCTGGGCATCTTTGAAATACCTATACAAACTTGTTCCTACATAGTAACTTGCATCTTTGAATGAGAATCTGCTTGCTTACAGCAACGTGCTATATGTTCTGAATGCCCGAATTGGGAATCTGTGTCAAAACTTTGTTAGGAATTATGTGATCCTTACTAGCTGGAAGTAAGGGAGATGGGGCATGAAGTTATTTCTAGGAGTTGGACACATACCAAGTTTAGCTCAGTTCTGGGCATCTTTGAAATACCTATACAAACTTGTTGCTACATAGTAACTTGCATCATTAATGAGAATGTGCTTGCTTACAGCAACGTGCTATATGTTCTGAATGCCCGAATTGGGAATCTGTGTCAAAACTTTGTTAGGAATTATGTGATCCTTACTAGCTGGAAGTAAGGGAGATGGGGCATGAAGTTATTTCTAGGAGTTGGACACATACCAAGTTTAGCTCAGTTCTGGGCATCTTTGAAATACCTATACAAACTTGTTGCTACATAGTAACTTGCATCATTAATGAGAATGTGCTTGCTTACAGCAACGTGCTATATGTTCTGAATGCCCGAATTGGGAATCTGTGTCAAAACTTTGTTAGGAATTATGTGATCCTTACTAGCTGGAAGTAAGGGAGATAGGGCATGAAGTTATTTCTAGGAGTTGGACACATACCAAGTTTAGCTCAGTTCTGGGCATCTTTGAAATACCTATACAAACTTGTTCCTACATAGTAACTTGCATCTTTGAATGAGAATCTGCTTGCTTACAGCAACGTGCTATATGTTCTGAATTCCCGAATTGGGAATCTGTGTCAAAACTTTGTTAGGAATTATGTGATCCTTACTAGCTGGAAGTAAGGGAGATGGGGCATGAAGTTATTTCTAGGAGTTGGACACATACCAAGTTTAGCTCAGTTCTGGGCATCTTTGAAATACCTATACAAACTTGTTCCTACATAGTAACTTGCATCTTTGAATGAGAATGTGCTTGCTTACAGCAACGTGCTATATGTTCTGAATGCCCGAATTGGCAATCTGTGTCAAAACTTTGTTAGGAATTATGTGATCCTTACTAGCTGGAAGTAAGGGAGATGGGGCATGAAGTTATTTCTAGGAGTTGGACACATACCAAGTTTAGCTCAGTTCTGGGCATCTTTGAAATACCTATACAAACTTGTTCCTACATAGTAACTTGCATCTTTGAATGAGAATCTGCTTGCCTACAGCAACGTGCTATATGTTCGGAATGCCCGAATTGGGAATCTGTGTCAAAACTTTGTTAGGAATTATGTGATCCTTACTAGCTGGAAGTAAGGGAGATGGGGCCTGAAGTTATTTCTAGGAGTTGGACACATACCAAGTTTAGCTCAGTTCTGGGCATCTTTGAAATACCTATACAAACTTGTTCCTACATAGTAACTTGCAACTTTGAATGAGAATGTGCTTGCTTACAGCAACGTGCTATATGTTCTGAATGCCCGAATTGGGAATCTGTGTCAAAACTTTGTTAGGAATTATGTGATCCTTACTAGCTGGAAGTAAGGGAGATGGGGCATGAAGTTATTTCTAGGAGTTGGACACATACCAAGTTTAGCTCAGTTCTGGGCATCTTTGAAATACCTATACAAACGTGTTCCTACATAGTAACTTGCAACTTTGAATGAGAATGTGCTTGCTTACAGCAACGTGCTATATGTTCTGAATGCCCGAATTGGGAATCTGTGTCAAAACTTTGTTAGGAATTATGTGATCCTTACTAGCTGGAAGTAAGGGAGATGGGGCATGAAGTTATTTCTAGGAGTTGGACACATACCAAGTTTAGCTCAGTTCTGGGCATCTTTGAAATACCTATACAAACGTGTTCCTACATAGTAACTTGCAACTTTGAATGAGAATGTGCTTGCTTACAGCAACGTGCTATATGTTCTGAATGCCCGAATTGGGAATCTGTGTCAAAACTTTGTTAGGAATTATGTGATCCTTACTAGCTGGAAGTAAGGGAGATGGGACATGAAGTTATTTCTAGGAGTTGGACACATACCAAGTTTAGCTCAGTTCTGGGCATCTTTGAAATACCTATACAAACTTGTTGCTACGTAGTAACTTGCATCTTTGAATGAGAATGTGCTTGCTTACAACAACGTGCTATATGTTCTGAATGCCCAAATTGGGAATCTGTGTCAAAACTTTGTTAGGAATTATGTGATCCTTACTAGCTGGAAGTAAGGGAGATGGGGCATGAAGTTATTTCTAGGAGTTGGACACATACCAAGTTTAGCTCAGTTCTGGGCATCTTTGAAATACCTATACAAACTTGTTCCTACATAGTAACTTGCATCATTAATGAGAATGTGCTTGATTACAGCAACGTGCTATATGTTCTGAATGCCCGAATTGGGAATCTGTGTCAAAACTTTGTTAGGAATTATGTGATCCTTACTAGCTGGAAGTAAGGGAGATGGGGCATGAAGTTATTTCTAGGAGTTGGACACATACCAAGTTTAGCTCAGTTCTGGGCATCTTTGAAATACCTATACAAACTTGTTCCTACATAGTAACTTGCAACTTTGAATGAGAATGTGCTTGCTTACAGCAACGTGCTATATGTTCTGAATGCCCGAATTGGGAATCTGTGTCAAAACTTTGTTAGGAATTATGTGATCCTTACTAGCTGGAAGTAAGGGAGATGGGGCATGAAGTTATTTCTAGAAGTTGGACACATACCAAGTTTAGCTCAGTTCTGGGCATCTTTGAAATACCTATACAAACTTGTTCCTACATAGTAACTTGCAACTTTAAATGAGAATGTGCTTGCTTACAGCAACGTGCTATATGTTCTGAATGCCCGAATTGGGAATCTGTGTCAAAACTTTGTTAGGAATTATGTGATCCTTACTAGCTGGAAGTAAGGGAGATGGGGCATGAAGTTATTTCTAGGACTTGGACACATACCAAGTTTAGCTCAGTTCTGGGCATCTTTGAAATACCTATACAAACTTGTTCCTACATAGTAACTTGCATCTTTGAATGAGAATCTGCTTGCTTACAGCAACGTGCTATATGTTCTGAATGCCCGAATTGGGAATCTGTGTCAAAACTTTGTTAGGAATTATGTGATCCTTACTAGCTGGAAGTAAGGGAGATGGGGCATGAAGTTATTTCTAGGAGTTGGACACATACCAAGTTTAGCTCAGTTCTGGGCATCTTTGAAATACCTATACAAACTTGTTCCTACATAGTAACTTGCATCATTAATGAGAATGTGCTTGCTTACAGCAACGTGCTATATGTTCTGAATGCCCGAATTGGGAATCTGTGTCAAAACTTTGTTAGGAATTATGTGATCCTTACTAGCTGGAAGTAAGGGAGATGGGGCATGAAGTTATTTCTAGGAGTTGGACACATACCAAGTTTAGCTCAGTTCTGGGCATCTTTGAAATACCTATACAAACTTGTTGCTACATAGTAACTTGCATCATTAATGAGAATGTGCTTGCTTACAGCAACGTGCTATATGTTCTGAATGCCCGAATTGGGAATCTGTGTCAAAACTTTGTTAGGAATTATGTGATCCTTACTAGCTGGAAGTAAGGGAGATGGGGCATGAAGTTATTTCTAGGAGTTGGACACATACCAAGTTTAGCTCAGTTCTGGGCATCTTTGAAATACCTATACAAACTTGTTCCTACATAGTAACTTGCATCTTTGAATGAGAATCTGCTTGCTTACAGCAACGTGCTATATGTTCTGAATTCCCGAATTGGGAATCTGTGTCAAAACTTTGTTAGGAATTATGTGATCCTTACTAGCTGGAAGTAAGGGAGATGGGGCATGAAGTTATTTCTAGGAGTTGGACACATACCAAGTTTAGCTCAGTTCTGGGCATCTTTGAAATACCTATACAAACTTGTTCCTACATAGTAACTTGCATCTTTGAATGAGAATGTGCTTGCTTACAGCAACGTGCTATATGTTCTGAATGCCCGAATTGGCAATCTGTGTCAAAACTTTGTTAGGAATTATGTGATCCTTACTAGCTGGAAGTAAGGGAGATGGGGCATGAAGTTATTTCTAGGAGTTGGACACATACCAAGTTTAGCTCAGTTCTGGGCATCTTTGAAATACCTATACAAACTTGTTCCTACATAGTAACTTGCATCTTTGAATGAGAATCTGCTTGCCTACAGCAACGTGCTATATGTTCTGAATGCCCGAATTGGGAATCTGTGTCAAAACTTTGTTAGGAATTATGTGATCCTTACTAGCTGGAAGTAAGGGAGATGGGGCCTGAAGTTATTTCTAGGAGTTGGACACATACCAAGTTTAGCTCAGTTCTGGGCATCTTTGAAATACCTATACAAACTTGTTCCTACATAGTAACTTGCAACTTTGAATGAGAATGTGCTTGCTTACAGCAACGTGCTATATGTTCTGAATGCCCGAATTGGGAATCTGTGTCAAAACTTTGTTAGGAATTATGTGATCCTTACTAGCTGGAAGTAAGGGAGATGGGGCATGAAGTTATTTCTAGGAGTTGGACACATACCAAGTTTAGCTCAGTTCTGGGCATCTTTGAAATACCTATACAAACGTGTTCCTACATAGTAACTTGCAACTTTGAATGAGAATCTGCTTGCTTACAGCAACGTGCTATATGTTCTGAATGCCCGAATTGGGAATCTGTGTCAAAACTTTGTTAGGAATTATGTGATCCTTACTAGCTGGAAGTAAGGGAGATGGGGCATGAAGTTATTTCTAGGAGTTGGACACATACCAAGTTTAGCTCAGTTCTGGGCATCTTTGAAATACCTATACAAACTTGTTCCTACATAGTAACTTGCAACTTTGAATGAGAATGTGCTTGCTTACAGCAACGTGCTATATGTTCTGAATGCCCGAATTGGGAATCTGTGTCAAAACTTTGTTAGGAATTATGTGATCCTTACTAGCTGGAAGTAAGGGAGATGGGACATGAAGTTATTTCTAGGAGTTGGACACATACCAAGTTTAGCTCAGTTCTGGGCATCTTTGAAATACCTATACAAACTTGTTGCTACGTAGTAACTTGCATCTTTGAATGAGAATGTGCTTGCTTACAACAACGTGCTATATGTTCTGAATGCCCGAATTGGGAATCTGTGTCAAAACTTTGTTAGGAATTATGTGATCCTTACTAGCTGGAAGTAAGGGAGATGGGGCATGAAGTTATTTCTAGGAGTTGGACACATACCAAGTTTAGCTCAGTTCTGGGCATCTTTGAAATACCTATACAAACTTGTTCCTACATAGTAACTTGCATCATTAATGAGAATGTGCTTGCTTGCAGCAACGTGCTATATGTTCTGAATGCCCGATTTGGGAATCTGTGTCAAAACTTTGTTAGGAATTATGTGATCCTTACTAGCTGGAAGTAAGGGAGATGGGGCATGAAGTTATTTCTAGGAGTTGGACACATACCAAGTTTAGCTCAGTTCTGGGCATCTTTGAAATACCTATACAAACTTGTTCCTACATAGTAACTTGCATCTTTGAATGAGAATCTGCTTGCTTACAGCAACGTGCTATATGTTCTGAATGCCCGAATTGGGAATCTGTGTCAAAACTTTGTTAGGAATTATGTGATCCTTACTAGCTGGAAGTAAGGCAGATGGGGCATGAAGTTATTTCTAGGAGTTGGACACATACCAAGTTTAGCTCAGTTCTGGGCATCTTTGAAATACCTACACAAACTTGTTCCTACATAGTAACTTGCATCTTTGAATGAGATTGTGCTTGCTTACAGCAACGTGCTATATGTTCTGAATGCCCGAATTGGGAATCTGTGTCAAAACTTTGTTAGGAATTATGTGATCCTTACTAGCTGGAAGTAAGGGAGATGGGGCATGAAGTTATTTCTAGGAGTTGGACACATACCAAGTTTAGCTCAGTTCTGGGCATCTTTGAAATACCTATACAAACTTGTTCCTACATAGTAACTTGCAACTTTAAATGAGAATGTGCTTGCTTACAGCAACGTGCTATATGTTCTGAATGCCCGAATTGGGAATCTGTGTCAAAACTTTGTTAGGAATTATGTGATCCTTACTAGCTGGAAGTAAGGGAGATGGGGCATGAAGTTATTTCTAGGACTTGGACACATACCAAGTTTAGCTCAGTTCTGGGCATCTTTGAAATACCTATACAAACTTGTTCCTACATAGTAACTTGCATCTTTGAATGAGAATCTGCTTGCTTACAGCAACGTGCTATATGTTCTGAATGCCCGAATTGGGAATCTGTGTCAAAACTTTGTTAGGAATTATGTGATCCTTACTAGCTGGAAGTAAGGGAGATGGGGCATGAAGTTATTTCTAGGAGTTGGACACATACCAAGTTTAGCTCAGTTCTGGGCATCTTTGAAATACCTATACAAACTTGTTCCTACATAGTAACTTGCATCATTAATGAGAATGTGCTTGCTTACAGCAACGTGCTATATGTTCTGAATGCCCGAATTGGGAATCTGTGTCAAAACTTTGTTAGGAATTATGTGATCCTTACTAGCTGGAAGTAAGGGAGATGGGGCATGAAGTTATTTCTAGGAGTTGGACACATACCAAGTTTAGCTCAGTTCTGGGCATCTTTGAAATACCTATACAAACTTGTTGCTACATAGTAACTTGCATCATTAATGAGAATGTGCTTGCTTACAGCAACGTGCTATATGTTCTGAATGCCCGAATTGGGAATCTGTGTCAAAACTTTGTTAGGAATTATGTGATCCTTACTAGCTGGAAGTAAGGGAGATGGGGCATGAAGTTATTTCTAGGAGTTGGACACATACCAAGTTTAGCTCAGTTCTGGGCATCTTTGAAATACCTATACAAACTTGTTCCTACATAGTAACTTGCATCTTTGAATGAGAATCTGCTTGCTTACAGCAACGTGCTATATGTTCTGAATTCCCGAATTGGGAATCTGTGTCAAAACTTTGTTAGGAATTATGTGATCCTTACTAGCTGGAAGTAAGGGAGATGGGGCATGAAGTTATTTCTAGGAGTTGGACACATACCAAGTTTAGCTCAGTTCTGGGCATCTTTGAAATACCTATACAAACTTGTTCCTACATAGTAACTTGCATCTTTGAATGAGAATGTGCTTGCTTACAGCAACGTGCTATATGTTCTGAATGCCCGAATTGGCAATCTGTGTCAAAACTTTGTTAGGAATTATGTGATCCTTACTAGCTGGAAGTAAGGGAGATGGGGCATGAAGTTATTTCTAGGAGTTGGACACATACCAAGTTTAGCTCAGTTCTGGGCATCTTTGAAATACCTATACAAACTTGTTCCTACATTGTAACTTGCATCTTTGAATGAGAATCTGCTTGCCTACAGCAACGTGCTATATGTTCTGAATGCCCGAATTGGGAATCTGTGTCAAAACTTTGTTAGGAATTATGTGATCCTTACTAGCTGGAAGTAAGGGAGATGGGGCCTGAAGTTATTTCTAGGAGTTGGACACATACCAAGTTTAGCTCAGTTCTGGGCATCTTTGAAATACCTATACAAACTTGTTCCTACATAGTAACTTGCAACTTTGAATGAGAATGTGCTTGCTTACAGCAACGTGCTATATGTTCTGAATGCACGAATTGGGAATCTGTGTCAAAACTTTGTTAGGAATTATGTGATCCTTACTAGCTGGAAGTAAGGGAGATGGGGCATGAAGTTATTTCTAGGAGTTGGACACATACCAAGTTTAGCTCAGTTCTGGGCATCTTTGAAATACCTATACAAACGTGTTCCTACATAGTAACTTGCAACTTTGAATGAGAATGTGCTTGCTTACAGCAACGTGCTATATGTTCTGAATGCCCGAATTGGGAATCTGTGTCAAAACTTTGTTAGGAATTATGTGATCCTTACTAGCTGGAAGTAAGGGAGATGGGGCATGAAGTTATTTCTAGGAGTTGGACACATACCAAGTTTAGCTCAGTTCTGGGCATCTTTGAAATACCTATACAAACGTGTTCCTACATAGTAACTTGCAACTTTGAATGAGAATGTGCTTGCTTACAGCAACGTGCTATATGTTCTGAATGCCCGAATTGGGAATCTGTGTCAAAACTTTGTTAGGAATTATGTGATCCTTACTAGCTGGAAGTAAGGGAGATGGGACATGAAGTTATTTCTAGGAGTTGGACACATACCAAGTTTAGCTCAGTTCTGGGCATCTTTGAAATACCTATACAAACTTGTTGCTACGTAGTAACTTGCATCTTTGAATGAGAATGTGCTTGCTTACAACAACGTGCTATATGTTCTGAATGCCCGAATTGGGAATCTGTGTCAAAACTTTGTTAGGAATTATGTGATCCTTACTAGCTGGAAGTAAGGGAGATGGGGCATGAAGTTATTTCTAGGAGTTGGACACATACCAAGTTTAGCTCAGTTCTGGGCATCTTTGAAATACCTATACAAACTTGTTCCTACATAGTAACTTGCATCATTAATGAGAATGTGCTTGCTTACAGCAACGTGCTATATGTTCTGAATGCCCGAATTGGGAATCTGTGTCAAAACTTTGTTAGGAATTATGTGATCCTTACTAGCTGGAAGTAAGGGAGATGGGGCATGAAGTTATTTCTAGGAGTTGGACACATACCAAGTTTAGCTCAGTTCTGGGCATCTTTGAAATACCTATACAAACTTGTTCCTACATAGTAACTTGCAACTTTGAATGAGAATGTGCTTGCTTACAGCAACGTGCTATATGTTCTGAATGCCCGAATTGGGAATCTGTGTCAAAACTTTGTTAGGAATTATGTGATCCTTACTAGCTGGAAGTAAGGGAGATGGGGCATGAAGTTATTTCTAGAAGTTGGACACATACCAAGTTTAGCTCAGTTCTGGGCATCTTTGAAATACCTATACAAACTTGTTCCTACATAGTAACTTGCAACTTTAAATGAGAATGTGCTTGCTTACAGCAACGTGCTATATGTTCTGAATGCCCGAATTGGGAATCTGTGTCAAAACTTTGTTAGGAATTATGTGATCCTTACTAGCTGGAAGTAAGGGAGATGGGGCATGAAGTTATTTCTAGGACTTGGACACATACCAAGTTTAGCTCAGTTCTGGGCATCTTTGAAATACCTATACAAACTTGTTCCTACATAGTAACTTGCATCTTTGAATGAGAATCTGCTTGCTTACAGCAACGTGCTATATGTTCTGAATGCCCGAATTGGGAATCTGTGTCAAAACTTTGTTAGGAATTATGTGATCCTTACTAGCTGGAAGTAAGGGAGATGGGGCATGAAGTTATTTCTAGGAGTTGGACACATACCAAGTTTAGCTCAGTTCTGGGCATCTTTGAAATACCTATACAAACTTGTTCCTACATAGTAACTTGCATCATTAATGAGAATGTGCTTGCTTACAGCAACGTGCTATATGTTCTGAATGCCCGAATTGGGAATCTGTGTCAAAACTTTGTTAGGAATTATGTGATCCTTACTAGCTGGAAGTAAGGGAGATGGGGCATGAAGTTATTTCTAGGAGTTGGACACATACCAAGTTTAGCTCAGTTCTGGGCATCTTTGAAATACCTATACAAACTTGTTGCTACATAGTAACTTGCATCATTAATGAGAATGTGCTTGCTTACAGCAACGTGCTATATGTTCTGAATGCCCGAATTGGGAATCTGTGTCAAAACTTTGTTAGGAATTATGTGATCCTTACTAGCTGGAAGTAAGGGAGATGGGGCATGAAGTTATTTCTAGGAGTTGGACACATACCAAGTTTAGCTCAGTTCTGGGCATCTTTGAAATACCTATACAAACTTGTTCCTACATAGTAACTTGCATCTTTGAATGAGAATCTGCTTGCTTACAGCAACGTGCTATATGTTCTGAATTCCCGAATTGGGAATCTGTGTCAAAACTTTGTTAGGAATTATGTGATCCTTACTAGCTGGAAGTAAGGGAGATGGGGCATGAAGTTATTTCTAGGAGTTGGACACATACCAAGTTTAGCTCAGTTCTGGGCATCTTTGAAATACCTATACAAACTTGTTCCTACATAGTAACTTGCATCTTTGAATGAGAATGTGCTTGCTTACAGCAACGTGCTATATGTTCTGAATGCCCGAATTGGCAATCTGTGTCAAAACTTTGTTAGGAATTATGTGATCCTTACTAGCTGGAAGTAAGGGAGATGGGGCATGAAGTTATTTCTAGGAGTTGGACACATACCAAGTTTAGCTCAGTTCTGGGCATCTTTGAAATACCTATACAAACTTGTTCCTACATAGTAACTTGCATCTTTGAATGAGAATCTGCTTGCCTACAGCAACGTGCTATATGTTCTGAATGCCCGAATTGGGAATCTGTGTCAAAACTTTGTTAGGAATTATGTGATCCTTACTAGCTGGAAGTAAGGGAGATGGGGCCTGAAGTTATTTCTAGGAGTTGGACACATACCAAGTTTAGCTCAGTTCTGGGCATCTTTGAAATACCTATACAAACTTGTTCCTACATAGTAACTTGCAACTTTGAATGAGAATGTGCTTGCTTACAGCAACGTGCTATATGTTCTGAATGCCCGAATTGGGAATCTGTGTCAAAACTTTGTTAGGAATTATGTGATCCTTACTAGCTGGAAGTAAGGGAGATGGGGCATGAAGTTATTTCTAGGAGTTGGACACATACCAAGTTTAGCTCAGTTCTGGGCATCTTTGAAATACCTATACAAACGTGTTCCTACATAGTAACTTGCAACTTTGAATGAGAATGTGCTTGCTTACAGCAACGTGCTATATGTTCTGAATGCCCGAATTGGGAATCTGTGTCAAAACTTTGTTAGGAATTATGTGATCCTTACTAGCTGGAAGTAAGGGAGATGGGGCATGAAGTTATTTCTAGGAGTTGGACACCTACCAAGTTTAGCTCAGTTCTGGGCATCTTTGAAATACCTATACAAACTTGTTCCTACATAGTAACTTGCAACTTTGAATGAGAATGTGCTTGCTTACAGCAACGTGCTATATGTTCTGAATGCCCGAATTGGGAATCTGTGTCAAAACTTTGTTAGGAATTATGTGATCCTTACTAGCTGGAAGTAAGGGAGATGGGACATGAAGTTATTTCTAGGAGTTGGACACATACCAAGTTTAGCTCAGTTCTGGGCATCTTTGAAATACCTATACAAACTTGTTGCTACGTAGTAACTTGCATCTTTGAATGAGAATGTGCTTGCTTACAACAACGTGCTATATGTTCTGAATGCCCGAATTGGGAATCTGTGTCAAAACTTTGTTAGGAATTATGTGATCCTTACTAGCTGGAAGTAAGGGAGATGGGGCATGAAGTTATTTCTAGGAGTTGGACACATACCAAGTTTAGCTCAGTTCTGGGCATCTTTGAAATACCTATACAAACTTGTTCCTACATAGTAACTTGCATCATTAATGAGAATGTGCTTGCTTACAGCAACGTGCTATATGTTCTGAATGCCCGAATTGGGAATCTGTGTCAAAACTTTGTTAGGAATTATGTGATCCTTACTAGCTGGAAGTAAGGGAGATGGGGCATGAAGTTATTTCTAGGAGTTGGACGCATACCAAGTTTAGCTCAGTTCTGGGCATCTTTGAAATACCTATACAAACTTGTTGCTACATAGTAACTTGCAACTTTGAATGAGAATGTGCTTGCTTACAGCAACGTGCTATATGTTCTGAATGCCCGAATTGGGAATCTGTGTCAAAACTTTGTTAGGAATTATGTGATCCTTACTAGCTGGAAGTAAGGGAGATGGGGCATGAAGTTATTTCTAGGAGTTGGACACATACCAAGTTTAGCTCAGTTCTGGGCATCTTTGAAATACCTATACAAACTTGTTCCTACATAGTAACTTGCAACTTTGAATGAGAATGTGCTTGCTTACAGCAACGTGCTATATGTTCTGAATGCCCGAATTGGGAAACTGTGTCAAAACTTTGTTAGGAATTATGTGATCCTTACTAGCTGGAAGTAAGGGAGATGGGGCATGAAGTTATTTCTAGAAGTTGGACACATACCAAGTTTAGCTCAGTTCTGGGCATCTTTGAAATACCTATACAAACTTGTTCCTACATAGTAACTTGCAACTTTGAATGAGAATGTGCTTGCTTACAGCAACGTGCTATATGTTCTGAATGCCCGAATTGGGAATCTGTGTCAAAACTTTGTTAGGAATTATGTGATCCTTACTAGCTGGAAGTAAGGGAGATGGGGCATGAAGTTACTTCTAGGACTTGGACACATACCAAGTTTAGCTCAGTTCTGGGCATCTTTGAAATACCTATACAAACTTGTTCCTGCATAGTAACTTGCATCTTTGAATGAGAATCTGCTTGCTTACAGCAACGTGCTATATGTTCTGAATGCCCGAATTGGCAATCTGTGTCAAAACTTTGTTAGGAATTATGTGATCCTTACTAGCTGGAAGTAAGGGATATGGGACATGGAGTTATTTCTAGGAGTTGGACACATACCAAGTTTAGCTCAGTTCTGGGCATCTTTGAAATACCTATACAAACTTGTTCCTACATAGTAACTTGCATCATTAATGAGAATGTGCTTGCTTACAGCAACGTGCTATATGTTCTGAATGCCCGAATTGGGAATCTGTGTCAAAACTTTGTTAGGAATTATGTGATCCTTACTAGCTGGAAGTAAGGGAGATGGGGCATGAAGTTATTTCTAGGAGTTGGACACATACCAAGTTTAGCTCAGTTCTGGGCATCTTTGAAATACCTATACAAACTTGTTGCTACATAGTAACTTGCATCATTAATGAGAATGTGCTTGCTTACAGCAACGTGCTATATGTTCTGAATGCCCGAATTGGGAATCTGTGTCAAAACTTTGTTAGGAATTATGTGATCCTTACTAGCTGGAAGTAAGGGAGATGGGGCATGAAGTTATTTCTAGGAGTTGGACACATACCAAGTTTAGCTCAGTTCTGGGCATCTTTGAAATACCTATACAAACTTGTTCCTACATAGTAACTTGCAACTTTGAATGAGAATGTGCTTGCTTACAGCAACGTGCTATATGTTCTGAATGCCCGAATTGGGAATCTGTGTCAAAACTTTGTTAGGAATTATGTGATCCTTACTAGCTGGAAGTAAGGGAGATGGGGCATGAAGTTATTTCTAGGAGTTGGACGCATACCAAGTTTAGCTCAGTTCTGGGCATCTTTGAAATACCTATACAAACTTGTTCCTACATAGTAACTTGCAACTTTGAATGAGAATGTGCTTGCTTACAGCAACGTGCTATATGTTCTGAATGCCCGAATTGGGAATCTGTGTCAAAACTTTGTTAGGAATTATGTGATCCTTACTAGCTGGAAGTAAGGGAGATGGGGCATGAAGTTATTTCTAGGAGTTGGACACATACCAAGTTTAGCTCAGTTCTGGGCATCTTTGAAATACCTATACAAACTTGTTGCTACATAGTAACTTGCATCATTAATGAGAATGTGCTTGCTTACAGCAACGTGCTATATGTTCTGAATGCCCGAATTGGGAATCTGTGTCAAAACTTTGTTAGGAATTATGTGATCCTTACTAGCTGGAAGTAAGGGAGATGGGGCATGAAGTTATTTCTAGGAGTTGGACACATACCAAGTTTAGCTCAGTTCTGGGCATCTTTGAAATACCTATACAAACTTGTTCCTACATAGTAACTTGCATCTTTGAATGAGAATCTGCTTGCTTACAGCAACGTGCTATATGTTCTGAATGCCCGAATTGTGAATCTGTGTCAAAACTTTGTTAGGAATTATGTGATCCTTACTAGCTGGAAGTAAGGGAGATGGGGCATCAAGTTATTTCCAGGAGTTGGACACATACCAAGTTTAGCTCAGTTCTGGGCATCTTTGAAATACCTATACAAACTTGTTCCTACATAGTAACTTGCATCTTTGAATGAGAATGTGCTTGGTTACAGCAACGTGCTATATGTTCTGAATGCCCGAATTGGGAATCTGTGTCAAAACATTGTTAGGAATTATGTGATCCTTACTAGCTGGAAGTAAGGGAGATGGGGCATGAAGTTATTTCTAGGAGTTGGACACATACCAAGTTTAGCTCAGTTCTGGGCATCTTTGAAATACCTATACAAACTTGTTGCTACATAGTAACTTGCATCATTAATGAGAATGTGCTTGCTTACAGCAACGTGCTATATGTTCTGAATGCCCGAATTGGGAATCTGTGTCAAAATTTTGTTAGGAATTATGTGATCCTTACTAGCTGGAAGTAAGGGAGATGGGGCATGAAGTTATTTCTAGGAGTTGGACACATACCAAGTTTAGCTCAGTTCTGGGCATCTTTGAAATACCTATACAAACTTGTTCCTACATAGTAACTTGCATCTTTAATGAGAGTGTGCTTGCTTACAGCAACGTGCTATATGTTCTGAATGCCCGATTTGGGAATCTGTGTCAAAACTTTGTTAGGAATTATGTGATCCTTACTAGCTGGAAGTAAGGGAGATGGGGCATTAAGTTATTTCTAGGAGTTGGACACATACCAAGTTTAGCTCAGTTCTGGGCATCTTTGAAATACCTATACAAACTTGTTCCTACATAGTAACTTGCAACTTTGAATGAGAATGTGCTTGCTTACAGCAACGTGCTATATGTTCTGAATACCCGAATTGGGAATCTGTGTCAAAACTTTGTTAGGAATTATGTGATCCTTACTAGCTGGAAGTAAGGGAGATGGGGCATGAAGTTATTTCTAGGAGTTGGACACATACCAAGTTTAGCTCAGTTCTGGGCATCTTTGAAATACCTATACAAACTTGTTGCTACATAGTAACTTGCATCATTAATGAGAATGTGCTTGCTTACAGCAACGTGCTATATGTTCTGAATGCCCGAATTGTGAATCTGTGTCAAAACTTTGTTAGGAATTATGTGATCCTTACTAGCTGGAAGTAAGGGAGATGGGGCATGAAGTTATTTCTAGGAGGTGGACACATACCAAGTTTAGCTCAGTTCTGGGCATCTTTGAAATACCTATACAAACTTGTTCCTACACAGTAACTTGCATCTTTAATGAGAGTGTGCTTGCTTACAGCAACGTGCTATATGTTCTGAATGCCCGATTTGGGAATCTGTGTCAAAACTTTGTTAGGAATTATGTGATCCTTACTAGCTGGAAGTAAGGGAGATGGGGCATGAAGTTATTTCTAGGAGTTGGACACATACCAAGTTTAGCTCAGTTCTGGGCATCTTTGAAATACCTATACAAACTTGTTCCTACATAGTAACTTGCAACTTTGAATGAGAATGTGCTTGCTTACAGCAACGTGCTATATGTTCTGAATACCCGAATTGGGAATCTGTGTCAAAACTTTGTTAGGAATTATGTGATCCGTACTAGCTGGAAGTAAGGGAGATGGGGCATGAAGTTATTTCTATGAGTTGGACACATACCAAGTTTAGCTCAGTTCTGGGCATCTTTGAAATACCTATACAAACTTGTTCCTACGTAGTAACTTGCATCTTTGAATGAGAATGTGCTTGCTTACAGCAACGTGCTATATGTTCTGAATGCCCGAATTGGGAATCTGTGTCAAAACTTTGTTAGGAATTATGTGATCCTTACTAGCTGGAAGTAAGGGAGATGGGACATGAAGTTATTTCTAGGAGTTGGACACATACCAAGTTTAGCTCAGTTCTGGGCATCTTTGAAATACCTATACAAACTTGTTCCTACATAGTAACTTGCATCATTAATGAGAATGTGCTTGCTTACAGCAACGTGCTATATGTTCTGAATGCCCGAATTGGGAATCTGTGTCAAAACTTTGTTAGGAATTATGTGATCCTTACTAGCTGGAAGTAAGGGAGATGGGGCATGAAGTTATTTCTAGGAGTTGGACACATACCAAGTTTAGCTCAGTTCTGGGCATCTTTGAAATACCTATACAAACTTGTTGCTACATAGTAACTTGCATCATTAATGAGAATGTGCTTGCTTACAGCAACGTGCTATATGTTCTGAATGCCCGAATTGGGAATCTGTGTCAAAACTTTGTTAGGAATTATGTGATCCTTACTAGCTGGAAGTAAGGGAGATGGGGCATGAAGTCATTTCTAGGAGTTGGACACATACCAAGTTTAGCTCAGTTCTGGGCATCTTTGAAATACCTATACAAACTTGTTACTACATAGTAACTTGCATCTTTGAATGAGAATGTGCTTGCTTACAGCAACGTGCTATATGTTCTGAATGCCCGAATTGGGAATCTGTGTCAAAACTTTGTTAGGAATTATGTGATCCTTACTAGCGGGAAGTAAGGGAGATGGGGCATGAAGTTATTTCTAGGAGTTGGACACATACCAAGTTTAGCTCAGTTCTGGGCATCTTTGAAATACCTATACAAACTTGTTCCTACATAGTAACTTGCATCTTTGAATGAGAATGTGCTTGCTTACAGCAACGTGCTATATGTTCTGAATGCCCGAATTGGCAATCTGTGTCAAAACTTTGTTAGGAATTATGTGATCCTTACTAGCTGGAAGTAAGGGAGATGGGGCATGAAGTTATTTCTAGGAGTTGGACACATACCAAGTTTAGCTCAGTTCTGGGCATCTTTGAAATACCTATACAAACTTGTTCCTACATAGTAACTTGCATCTTTGAATGAGAATCTGCTTGCTTACAGCAACGTGCTATATGTTCTGAATGCCCGAATTGGGAATCTGTGTCAAAACTTTGTTAGGAATTATGTGATCCTTACTAGCTGGAAGTAAGGGAGATGGGGCCTGAAGTTATTTCTAGGAGTTGGACACATACCAAGTTTAGCTCAGTTCTGGGCATCTTTGAAATACCTATACAAACTTGTTCCTACATAGTAACTTGCAACTTTGAATGAGAATGTGCTTGCTTACAGCAACGTGCTATATGTTCTGAATGCCCGAATTGGGAATCTGTGTCAAAACTTTGTTAGGAATTATGTGATCCTTACTAGCTGGAAGTAAGGGAGATGGGGCATGAAGTTATTTCTAGGAGTTGGACACATACCAAGTTTAGCTCAGTTCTGGGCATCTTTGAAATACCTATACAAACTTGTTCCTACATAGTAACTTGCAACTTTGAATGAGAATGTGCTTGCTTACAGCAACGTGCTATATGTTCTGAATGCCCGAATTGGGAATCTGTGTCAAAACTTTGTTAGGAATTATGTGATCCTTACTAGCTGGAAGTAAGGGAGATGGGGCATGAAGTTATTTCTACGAGTTGGACACATACCAAGTTTAGCTCAGTTCTGGGCATCATTGAAATACCTATACAAACTTGTTCCTACATAGTAACTTGCAACTTTGAATGAGAATGTGCTTGCTTACAGCAACGTGCTATATGTTCTGAATGCCCGAATTGGGAATCTGTGTCAAAACTTTGTTAGGAATTATGTGATCCTTACTAGCTGGAAGTAAGGGAGATGGGACATGAAGTTATTTCTAGGAGTTGGACACATACCAAGTTTAGCTCAGTTCTGGGCATCTTTGAAATACCTATACAAACTTGTTGCTACATAGTAACTTGCATCTTTGAATGAGAATGTGCTTGCTTACAGCAACGTGCTATATGTTCTGAAGGCCCGAATTGGGAATCTGTGTCAAAACTTTGTTAGGAATTATGTGATCCTTACTAGCTGGAAGTAAGGGAGATGGGGCATGAAGTTATTTCTACGAGTTGGACACATACCAAGTTTAGCTCAGTTCTGGGCATCTTTGAAATACCTATACAAACTTGTTCCTACATAGTAACTTGCATCATTAATGAGAATGTGCTTGCTTACAGCAACGTGCTATATGTTCTGAATGCCCGAATTGGGAATCTGTGTCAAAACTTTGTTAGGAATTATGTGATCCTTACTAGCTGGAAGTAAGGGAGATGGGGCATGAAGTTATTTCTAGGAGTTGGACACATACCAAGTTTAGCTCAGTTCTGGGCATCTTTGAAATACCTATACAAACTTGTTGCTACATAGTAACTTGCAACATTGAATGAGAATGTGCTTGCTTACAGCAACGTGCTATATGTTCTGAATGCCCGAATTGGGAATCTGTGTCAAAACTTTGTTAGGAATTATGTGATCCTTACTAGCTGGAAGTAAGGGAGATGGGGCATGAAGTTATTTCTAGGAGTTGGACACATACCAAGTTTAGCTCAGTTCTGGGCATCTTTGAAATACCTATACAAACTTGTTCCTACATAGTAACTTGCATCTTTAATGAGAATGTGCTTGCTTACAGCAACGTGCTATATGTTCTGAATGCCCGAATTGGGAATCTGTGTCAAAACTTTGTTAGGAATTATGTGATCCTTACTAGCTGGAAGTAAGGGAGATGGGGCATGAAGTTATTTCTAGGAGTTGGACACATACCAAGTTTAGCTCAGTTCTGGGCATCTTTGAAATACCTATACAAACTTGTTCCTACATAGTAACTTGCATCTTTGAATGAGAAAGTGCTTGCTTACAGCAACGTGCTATATGTTCTGAATGCCCGATTTGGGAATCTGTGTCAAAACTTTGTTAGGAATTATGTGATCCTTACTAGCTGGAAGTAAGGGAGATGGGGCATGAAGTTATTTCTAGGAGTTGGACACATACCAAGTTTAGTTCAGTTCTGGGCATCTTTGAAATACCTATACAAACTTGTTCCTACATAGTAACTTGCATCTTTAATGAGAATGTGCTTGCTTAAAGCAACGTGCTATATGTTCTGAATGCCCGAATTGGGAATCTGTGTCAAAACTTTGTTAGGAATTATGTGATCCTTACTAGCTGGAATTAAGGGAGATGGGGCATGAAGTTATTTCTAGGAGTTGGACACATACCAAGTTTAGCTCAGTTCTGGGCATCTTTGAAATACCTATACAAACTTGTTCCTACATAGTAACTTGCAACTTTGAATGAAAATGTGCTTGCTTACAGCAACGTGCTATATGTTCTGAATGCCCGAATTGGGAATCTGTGTCAAAACATTGTTAGGAATTATGTGATCCTTACTAGCTGGAAGTAAGGGAGATGGGGCATGAAGTTATTTCTAGGAGTTGGACACATACCAATTTTTGCTCAGTTCTGGGCATCTTTGAAATACCTATACAAACTTGTTCCCACATAGTAACTTGCAACTTTGAATGAGAATCTGCTTGCTTACAGCAACGTGCTATATGTTCTGAATGCCCGAATTGGGAATCTGTGTCAAAACTGTGTTAGGAATTATGTGATCCTTACTAGCTGGAAGTAAGGGAGATGGGGCATGAAGTTATTTCTAGGAGTTGGACACATACCAAGTTTAGCTCAGTTCTGGGCATCTTTGAAATACCTATACAAACTTGTTCCTACATAGTAACTTGCAACTTTGAATGAGAATGTGCTTGCTTACAGCAACGTGCTATATGTTCTGAATACCCGAATTGGGAATCTGTGTCAAAACTTTGTTAGGAATTATGTGATCCTTACTAGCTGGAAGTAAGGGAGATGGGGCATGAAGTTATTTCTAGGAGTTGGACGCATACCAAGTTTAGCTCAGTTCTGGGCATCTTTGAAATACCTATACAAACTTGTTCCTACATAGTAACTTGCAACTTTCAATGAGAATGTGCTTGCTTACAGCAACGTGCTATATGTTCTGAATGCCCGAATTGGGAATCTGTGTCAAAACTTTGTTAGGAATTATGTGATCCTTACTAGCTGGAAGTAAGGGAGATGGGGCATGAAGTTATTTCTAGGAGTTGGACGCATACCAAGTTTAGCTCAGTTCTGGGCATCTTTGAAATACCTATACAAACTTGTTCCTACATAGTAACTTGCAACTTTGAATGAGAATGTGCTTGCTTACAGCAACGTGCTATATGTTCTGAATGCCCGAATTGGGAATCTGTGTCAAAACTTTGTTAGGAATTATGTGATCCTTACTAGCTGGAAGTAAGGGAGATGGGGCATGAAGTTATTTCTAGGAGTTGGACACATACCAAGTTTAGCTCAGTTCTGGGCATCTTTGAAATACCTATACAAACTTGTTCCTACATAGTAACTTGCAACTTTGAATGAGAATGTGCTTGCTTACAGCAACGTGCTATATGTTCTGAATGCCCGAATTGGGAATCTGTGTCAAAACTTTGTTAGGAATTATGTGATCCTTACTAGCTGGAAGTAAGGGAGATGGGGCATGAAGTTATTTCTAGGAGTTGGACACATACCAAGTTTAGCTCAGTTCTGGGCATCTTTGAAATACCTATACAAACTTGTTCCTACATAGTAACTTGCATCTTTGAATGAGAATCTGCTTGCTTACAGCAACGTGCTATATGTTCTGAATGCCCGAATTGGGAATCTGTGTCAAAACTTTGTTAGGAATTATGTGATCCTTACTAGCTGGAAGTAAGGGAGATGGGGCATCAAGTTATTTCTAGGAGTTGGACACATACCAAGTTTAGCTCAGTTCTGGGCATCTTTGAAATACCTATACAAACTTGTTCCTATAGTAACTTGCATCTTTGAATGAGAATGTGCTTGGTTACAGCAACGTGCTATATGTTCTGAATGCCCGAATTGGGAATCTGTGTCAAAACTTTGTTAGGAATTATGTGATCCTTACTAGCTGGAAGTAAGGGAGATGGGGCATGAAGTTATTTCTAGGAGTTGGACACATAGCAAGTTTAGCTCAGTTCTGGGCATCTTTGAAATACCTATACAAACTTGTTCCTACATAGTAACTTGCAACTTTGAATGAGAATGTGCTTGCTTACAGCAACGTGCTATATGTTCTGAATGCCCGAATTGGGAATCTGTGTCAAAACTTTGTTAGGAATTATGTGATCCTTACTAGCTGGAAGTAAGGGAGATGGGGCATGAAGTTATTTCTAGGAGTTGGACACATACCAAGTTTAGCTCAGTTCTGGGCATCTTTGAAATACCTATACAAACTTGTTCCTACATAGTAACTTGCAACTTTGAATGAGAATGTGCTTGCTTACAGCAACGTGCTATATGTTCTGAATGCCCGAATTGGGAATCTGTGTCAAAACTTTGTTAGGAATTATGTGATCCTTACTAGCTGGAAGTAAGGGAGATGGGGCATGAAGTTATTTCTACGAGTTGGACACATACCAAGTTTAGCTCAGTTCTGGGCATCATTGAAATACCTATACAAACTTGTTCCTACATAGTAACTTGCAACTTTGAATGAGAATGTGCTTGCTTACAGCAACGTGCTATATGTTCTGAATGCCCGAATTGGGAATCTGTGTCAAAACTTTGTTAGGAATTATGTGATCCTTACTAGCTGGAAGTAAGGGAGATGGGACATGAAGTTATTTCTAGGAGTTGGACACATACCAAGTTTAGCTCAGTTCTGGGCATCTTTGAAATACCTATACAAACTTGTTGCTACATAGTAATTTGCATCTTTGAATGAGAATGTGCTTGCTTACAGCAACGTGCTATATGTTCTGAATGCCCGAATTGGGAATCTGTGTCAAAACTTTGTTAGGAATTATGTGATCCTTACTAGCTGGAAGTAAGGGAGATGGGGCATGAAGTTATTTCTAGGAGTTGGACACATACCAAGTTTAGCTGAGTTCTGGGCATCTTTGAAATACCTATACAAACTTGTTCCTACATAGTAACTTGCATCATTAATGAGAATGTGCTTGCTTACAGCAACGTGCTATATGTTCTGAATGCCCGAATTGGGAATCTGTGTCAAAACTTTGTTAGGAATTATGTGATCCTTACTAGCGGGAAGTAAGGGAGATGGGGCATGAAGTTATTTCTAGGAGTTGGACACATACCAAGTTTAGCTCAGTTCTGGGCATCTTTGAAATACCTATACAAACTTGTTCCTACATAGTAACTTGCATCTTTAATGAGAATGTGCTTGCTTACAGCAACGTGCTATATGTTCTGAATGCCCGAATTGGGAATCTGTGTCAAAACTTTGTTAGGAATTATGTGATCCTTACTAGCTGGAAGTAAGGGAGATGGGGCATGAAGTTATTTCTAGGAGTTGGACACATACCAAGTTTAGCTCAGTTCTGGGCATCTTTGAAATACCTATACAAACTTGTTCCTACATAGTAACTTGCATCTTTAATGAGAATGTGCTTGCTTACAGCAACGTGCTATATGTTCTGAATGCCCGAATTGGGAATCTGTGTCAAAACTTTGTTAGGAATTATGTGATCCTTACTAGCTGGAAGTAAGGGAGATGGGGCATGAAGTTATTTCTAGGAGTTGGACACATACCAAGTTTAGCTCAGTTCTGGGCATCTTTGAAATACCTATACAAACTTGTTCCTACATAGTAACTTGCATCTTTGAATGAGAAAGTGCTTGCTTACAGCAACGTGCTATATGTTCTGAATGCCCGAATTGGGAATCTGTGTCAAAACTTTGTTAGGAATTATGTGATCCTTACTAGCTGGAAGTAAGGGAGATGGGGCATGAAGTTATTTCCAGGAGTTGGACACATACCAAGTTTAGCTCAGTTCTGGGCATCTTTGAAATACCTATACAAACTTGTTCCTACATAGTAACTTGCATCTTTAATGAGAATGTGCTTGCTTACAGCAACGTGCTATATGTTCTGAATGCCCGAATTGGGAATCTGTGTCAAAACTTTGTTAGGAATTATGTGATCCTTACTAGCTGGAAGTAAGGGAGATGGGGCATGAAGTTATTTCTAGGAGTTGGACACATACCAAGTTTAGCTCAGTTCTGGGCATCTTTGAAATACCTATACAAACTTGTTCCTACATAGTAACTTGCAACTTTGAATGAAAATGTGCTTGCTTACAGCAACGTGCTATATGTTCTGAATGCCCGAATTGGGAATCTGTGTCAAAACTTTGTTAGGAATTATGTGATCCTTACTAGCTGGAAGTAAGGGAGATGGGGCATGAAGTTATTTCTAGGAGTTGGACACATACCAATTTTTGCTCAGTTCTGGGCATCTTTGAAATACCTATACAAACTTGTTCCCACATAGTAACTTGCAACTTTGAATGAGAATCTGCTTGCTTACAGCAACGTGCTATATGTTCTGAATGCCCGAATTGGGAATCTGTGTCAAAACTGTGTTAGGAATTATGTGATCCTTACTAGCTGGAAGTAAGGGAGATGGGGCATGAAGTTATTTCTAGGAGTTGGACACATACCAAGTTTAGCTCAGTTCTGGGCATCTTTGAAATACCTATACAAACTTGTTCCTACATAGTAACTTGCAACTTTGAATGAGAATGTGCTTGCTTACAGCAACGTGCTATATGTTCTGAATACCCGAATTGGGAATCTGTGTCAAAACTTTGTTAGGAATTATGTGATCCTTACTAGCTGGAAGTAAGGGAGATGGGGCATGAAGTTATTTCTAGGAGTTGGACGCATACCAAGTTTAGCTCAGTTCTGGGCATCTTTGAAATACCTATACAAACTTGTTCCTACATAGTAACTTGCAACTTTCAATGAGAATGTGCTTGCTTACAGCAACGTGCTATATGTTCTGAATGCCCGAATTGGGAATCTGTGTCAAAACTTTGTTAGGAATTATGTGATCCTTACTAGCTGGAAGTAAGGGAGATGGGGCATGAAGTTATTTCTAGGAGTTGGACGCATACCAAGTTTAGCTCAGTTCTGGGCATCTTTGAAATACCTATACAAACTTGTTCCTACATAGTAACTTGCAACTGTGAATGAGAATGTGCTTGCTTACAGCAACGTGCTATATGTTCTGAATGCCCGAATTGGGAATCTGTGTCAAAACTTTGTTAGGAATTATGTGATCCTTACTAGCTGGAAGTAAGGGAGATGGGGCATGAAGTTATTTCTAGGAGTTGGACACATACCAAGTTTAGCTCAGTTCTGGGCATCTTTGAAATACCTATACAAACTTGTTCCTACATAGTAACTTGCAACTTTGAATGAGAATGTGCTTGCTTACAGCAACGTGCTATATGTTCTGAATGCCCGAATTGGGAATCTGTGTCAAAACTTTGTTAGGAATTATGTGATCCTTACTAGCTGGAAGTAAGGGAGATGGGGCATGAAGTTATTTCTAGGAGTTGGACACATACCAAGTTTAGCTCAGTTCTGGGCATCTTTGAAATACCTATACAAACTTGTTCCTACATAGTAACTTGCATCTTTGAATGAGAATCTGCTTGCTTACAGCAACGTGCTATATGTTCTGAATGCCCGAATTGGGAATCTGTGTCAAAACTTTGTTAGGAATTATGTGATCCTTACTAGCTGGAAGTAAGGGAGATGGGGCATCAAGTTATTTCTAGGAGTTGGACACATACCAAGTTTAGCTCAGTTCTGGGCATCTTTGAAATACCTATACAAACTTGTTCCTACATAGTAACTTGCATCTTTGAATGAGAATGTGCTTGGTTACAGCAACGTGCTATATGTTCTGAATGCCCGAATTGGGAATCTGTGTCAAAACTTTGTTAGGAATTATGTGATCCTTACTAGCTGGAAGTAAGGGAGATGGGGCATGAAGTTATTTCTAGGAGTTGGACACATACCAAGTTTAGCTCAGTTCTGGGCATCTTTGAAATACCTATACAAACTTGTTGCTACATAGTAACTTGCATCATTAATGAGAATGTGCTTGCTTACAGCAACGTGCTATATGTTCTGAATGCCCGAATTGGGAATCTGTGTCAAAACTTTGTTAGGAATTATGTGATCCTTACTAGCTGGAAGTAAGGGAGATGGGGCATGAAGTTATTTCTAGGAGTTGGACACATACCAAGTTTAGCTCAGTTCTGGGCATCTTTGAAATACCTATACAAACTTGTTCCTACATAGTAACTTGCATCTTTAATGAGAGTGTGCTTGCTTACAGCAACGTGCTATATGTTCTGAATGCCCGATTTGGGAATCTGTGTCAAAACTTTGTTAGGAATTATGTGATCCTTACTAGCTGGAAGTAAGGGAGATGGGGCATTAAGTTATTTCTAGGAGTTGGACACATACCAAGTTTAGCTCAGTTCTGGGCATCTTTGAAATACCTATACAAACTTGTTCCTACATAGTAACTTGCAACTTTGAATGAGAATGTGCTTGCTTACAGCAACGTGCTATATGTTCTGAATACCCGAATTGGGAATCTGTGTCAAAACTTTGTTAGGAATTATGTGATCCGTACTAGCTGGAAGTAAGGGAGATGGGGCATGAAGTTATTTCTATGAGTTGGACACATACCAAGTTTAGCTCAGTTCTGGGCATCTTTGAAATACCTATACAAACTTGTTCCTACGTAGTAACTTGCATCTTTGAATGAGAATGTGCTTGCTTACAGCAACGTGCTATATGTTCTGAATGCCCGAATTGGGAATCTGTGTCAAAACTTTGTTAGGAATTATGTGATCCTTACTAGCTGGAAGTAAGGGAGATGGGACATGAAGTTATTTCTAGGAGTTGGACACATACCAAGTTTAGCTCAGTTCTGGGCATCTTTGAAATACCTATACAAACTTGTTCCTACATAGTAACTTGCATCATTAATGAGAATGTGCTTGCTTACAGCAACGTGCTATATGTTCTGAATGCCCGAATTGGGAATCTGTGTCAAAACTTTGTTAGGAATTATGTGATCCTTACTAGCTGGAAGTAAGGGAGATGGGGCATGAAGTTATTTCTAGGAGTTGGACACATACCAAGTTTAGCTCAGTTCTGGGCATCTTTGATATACCTATACAAACTTGTTGCTACATAGTAACTTGCATCATTAATGAGAATGTGCTTGCTTACAGCAACGTGCTATATGTTCTGAATGCCCGAATTGGGAATCTGTGTCAAAACTTTGTTAGGAATTATGTGATCCTTACTAGCTGGAAGTAAGGGAGATGGGGCCTGAAGTTATTTCTAGGAGTTGGACACATACCAAGTTTAGCTCAGTTCTGGGCATCTTTGAAATACCTATACAAACTTGTTCCTACATAGTAACTTGCAACTTTGAATGAGAATGTGCTTGCTTACAACAACGTGCTATATGTTCTGAATGCCCGAATTGGGAATCTGTGTCAAAACTTTGTTAGGAATTATGTGATCCTTACTAGCTGGAAGTAAGGGAGATGGGGCATGAAGTTATTTCTAGGAGTTGGACACATACCAAGTTTAGCTCAGTTCTGGGCATCTTTGAAATACCTATACAAACTTGTTCCTACATAGTAACTTGCAACTTTGAATGAGAATGTGCTTGCTTACAGCAACGTGCTATATGTTCTGAATGCCCGAATTGGGAATCTGTGTCAAAACTTTGTTAGGAATTATGTGATCCTTACTAGCTGGAAGTAAGGGAGATGGGGCATGAAGTTATTTCTACGAGTTGGACACATACCAAGTTTAGCTCAGTTCTGGGCATCATTGAAATACCTATACAAACTTGTTCCTACATAGTAACTTGCAACTTTGAATGAGAATGTGTTTGCTTACAGCAACGTGCTATATGTTCTGAATGCCCGAATTGGGAATCTGTGTCAAAACTTTGTTAGGAATTATGTGATCCTTACTAGCTGGAAGTAAGGGAGATGGGACATGAAGTTATTTCTAGGAGTTGGACACATACCAAGTTTAGCTCAGTTCTGGGCATCTTTGAAATACCTATACAAACTTGTTCCTACATAGTAACTTGCATCTTTGAATGAGAATGTGCTTGCTTACAGCAACGTGCTATATGTTCTGAAGGCCCGAATTGGGAATCTGTGTCAAAACTTTGTTAGGAATTATGTGATCCTTACTAGCTGGAAGTAAGGGAGATGGGGCATGAAGTTATTTCTAGGAGTTGGACACATACCAAGTTTAGCTCAGTTCTGGGCATCTTTGAAATACCTATACAAACTTGTTCCTACATAGTAACTTGCATCTTTGAATGAGAATGTGCTTGCTTACAGCAACGTGCTATATGTTCTGAAGGCCCGAATTGGGAATCTGTGTCAAAACTTTGTTAGGAATTATGTGATCCTTACTAGCTGGAAGTAAGGGAGATGGGGCATGAAGTTATTTCTAGGAGTTGGACACATACCAAGTTTAGCTCAGTTCTGGGCATCTTTGAAATACCTATACAAACTTGTTCCTACATAGTAACTTGCATCATTAATGAGAATGTGCTTGCTTACAGCAACGTGCTATATGTTCTGAATGCCCGAATTGGGAATCTGTGTCAAAACTTTGTTAGGAATTATGTGATCCTTACTAGCTGGAAGTAAGGGAGATGGGGCATGAAGTTATTTCTAGGAGTTGGACACATACCAAGTTTAGCTCAGTTCTGGGCATCTTTGAAATACCTATACAAACTTGTTGCTACATAGTAACTTGCAACTTTGAATGAGAATGTGCTTGCTTACAGCAACGTGCTATATGTTCTGAATGCCCGAATTGGGAATCTGTGTCAAAACTTTGTTAAGAATTATGTGATCCTTACTAGCTGGAAGTAAGGGAGATGGGGCATGAAGTTATTTCTAGGAGTTGGACACATACAAAGTTTAGCTCAGTTCTGGGCATCTTTGAAATACCTATACAAACTTGTTCCTACATAGTAACTTGCATCTTTAATGAGAATGTGCTTGCTTACAGCAACGTGCTATATGTTCTGAATGCCCGAATTGGGAATCTGTGTCAAAACTTTGTTAGGAATTATGTGATCCTTACTAGCTGGAAGTAAGGGAGATGGGGCATGAAGTTATTTCTAGGAGTTGGACACATACCAAGTTTAGCTCAGTTCTGGGCATCTTTGAAATACCTATACAAACTTGTTCCTACATAGTAATTTGCATCTTTGAATGAGAAAGTGCTTGCTTACAGCAACGTGCTATATGTTCTGAATGCCCGAATTGGGAATCTGTGTCAAAACTTTGTTAGGAATTATGTGATCCTTACTAGCTGGAAGTAAGGGAGATGGGGCATGAAGTTATTTCTAGGAGTTGGACACATACCAAGTTTAGTTCAGTTCTGGGCATCTTTGAAATACCTATACAAACTTGTTCCTACATAGTAACTTGCATCTTTAATGAGAATGTGCTTGCTTACAGCAACGTGCTATATGTTCTAAATGCCCGAATTGGGAATCTGTGTCAAAACTTTGTTAGGAATTATGTGATCCTTACTAGCTGGAAGTAAGGGAGATGGGGCATGAAGTTATTTCTAGGAGTTGGACACATACCAAGTTTAGCTCAGTTCTGGGCATCTTTGAAATACCTATACAAACTTGTTCCTACATAGTAACTTGCAACTTTGAATGAAAATGTGCTTGCTTACAGCAACGTGCTATATGTTCTGAATGCCCGAATTGGGAATCTGTGTCAAAACATTGTTAGGAATTATGTGATCCTTACTAGCTGGAAGTAAGGGAGATGGGGCATGAAGTTATTTCTAGGAGTTGGACACATACCAATTTTTGCTCAGTTCTGGGCATCTTTGAAATACCTATACAAACTTGTTCCCACATAGTAACTTGCAACTTTGAATGAGAATCTGCTTGCTTACAGCAACGTGCTATATGTTCTGAATGCCCGAATTGGGAATCTGTGTCAAAACTGTGTTAGGAATTATGTGATCCTTACTAGCTGGAAGTAAGGGAGATGGGGCATGAAGTTATTTCTAGGAGTTGGACGCATACCAAGTTTAGCTCAGTTCTGGGCATCTTTGAAATACCTATACAAACTTGTTCCTACATAGTAACTTGCAACTTTGAATGAGAATGTGCTTGCTTACAGCAACGTGCTATATGTTCTGAATACCAGAATTGGGAATCTGTGTCAAAACTTTGTTAGAAATTATGTGATCCTTACTAGCTGGAAGTAAGGGAGATGGGGCATGAAGTTATTTCTAGGAGTTGGACGCATACCAAGTTTAGCTCAGTTCTGGGCATCTTTGAAATACCTATACAAACTTGTTCCTACATAGTAACTTGCAACTTTCAATGAGAATGTGCTTGCTTACAGCAACGTGCTATATGTTCTGAATGCCCGAATTGGGAATCTGTGTCAAAACTTTGTTAGGAATTATGTGATCCTTACTAGCTGGAAGTAAGGGAGATGGGGCATGAAGTTATTTCTAGGAGTTGGACGCATACCAAGTTTAGCTCAGTTCTGGGCATCTTTGAAATACCTATACAAACTTGTTCCTACATAGTAACTTGCAACTTTGAATGAGAATGTGCTTGCTTACAGCAACGTGCTATATGTTCTGAATGCCCGAATTGGGAATCTGTGTCAAAACTTTGTTAGGAATTATGTGATCCTTACTAGCTGGAAGTAAGGGAGATGGGGCATGAAGTTATTTCTAGGAGTTGGACACATACCAAGTTTAGCTCAGTTCTGGGCATCTTTGAAATACCTATACAAACTTGTTGCTACATAGTAACTTGCATCATTAATGAGAATGTGCTTGCTTACAGCAACGTGCTATATGTTCTGAATGCCCGAATTGGGAAACTGTGTCAAAACTTTGTTAGGAATTATGTGATCCTTACTAGCTGGAAGTAAGGGAGATGGGGCATGAAGTTATTTCTAGGAGTTGGACACATACCAAGTTTAGCTCAGTTCTGGGCATCTTTGAAATACCTATACAAACTTGTTCCTACATAGTAACTTGCATCTTTGAATGAGAATCTGCTTGCTTACAGCAACGTGCTATATGTTCTGAATGCCCGAATTGGGAATCTGTGTCAAAACTTTGTTAGGAATTATGTGATCCTTACTAGCTGGAAGTAAGGGAGATGGGGCATCAAGTTATTTCTAGGAGTTGGACACATACCAAGTTTAGCTCAGTTCTGGGCATCTTTGAAATACCTATACAAACTTGTTCCTACATAGTAACTTGCATCTTTGAATGAGAATGTGCTTGGTTACAGCAACGTGCTATATGTTCTGAATGCCCGAATTGGGAATCTGTGTCAAAACTTTGTTAGGAATTATGTGATCCTTACTAGCTGGAAGTAAGGGAGATGGGGCATGAAGTTATTTCTAGGAGTTGGACACATACCAAGTTTAGCTCAGTTCTGGGCATCTTTGAAATACCTATACAAACTTGTTCCTACATAGTAACTTGCAACTTTGAATGAGAATGTGCTTGCTTACAGCAACGTGCTATATGTTCTGAATGCCCGAATTGGGAATCTGTGTCAAAACTTTGTTAGGAATTATGTGATCCTTACTAGCTGGAAGTAAGGGAGATGGGGCATGAAGTTATTTCTAGGAGTTGGACACATACCAAGTTTAGCTCAGTTCTGGGCATCTTTGAAATACCTATACAAACTTGTTCCTACATAGTAACTTGCAACTTTGAATGAGAATGTGCTTGCTTACAGCAACGTGCTATATGTTCTGAATGCCCGAATTGGGAATCTGTGTCAAAACTTTGTTAGGAATTATGTGATCCTTACTAGCTGGAAGTAAGGGAGATGGGGCATGAAGTTATTTCTACGAGTTGGACACATACCAAGTTTAGCTCAGTTCTGGGCATCATTGAAATACCTATACAAACTTGTTCCTACATAGTAACTTGCAACTTTGAATGAGAATGTGCTTGCTTACAGCAACGTGCTATATGTTCTGAATGCCCGAATTGGGAATCTGTGTCAAAACTTTGTTAGGAATTATGTGATCCTTACTAGCTGGAAGTAAGGGAGATGGGACATGAAGTTATTTCTAGGAGTTGGACACATACCAAGTTTAGCTCAGTTCTGGGCATCTTTGAAATACCTATACAAACTTGTTGCTACATAGTAATTTGCATCTTTGAATGAGAATGTGCTTGCTTACAGCAACGTGCTATATGTTCTGAATGCCCGAATTGGGAATCTGTGTCAAAACTTTGTTAGGAATTATGTGATCCTTAGTAGCTGGAAGTAAGGGAGATGGGGCATGAAGTTATTTCTAGGAGTTGGACACATACCAAGTTTAGCTGAGTTCTGGGCATCTTTGAAATACCTATACAAACTTGTTCCTACATAGTAACTTGCATCATTAATGAGAATGTGCTTGCTTACAGCAACGTGCTATATGTTCTGAATGCCCGAATTGGGAATCTGTGTCAAAACTTTGTTAGGAATTATGTGATCCTTACTAGCTGGAAGTAAGGGAGATGGGGCATGAAGTTATTTCTAGGAGTTGGACACATACCAAGTTTAGCTCAGTTCTGGGCATCTTTGAAATACCTATACAAACTTGTTCCTACATAGTAACTTGCATCTTTAATGAGAATGTGCTTGCTTACAGCAACGTGCTATATGTTCTGAATGCCCGAATTGGGAATCTGTGTCAAAACTTTGTTAGGAATTATGTGATCCTTACTAGCTGGAAGTAAGGGAGATGGGGCATGAAGTTATTTCTAGGAGTTGGACACATACCAAGTTTAGCTCAGTTCTGGGCATCTTTGAAATACCTATACAAACTTGTTCCTACATAGTAACTTGCATCTTTAATGAGAATGTGCTTGCTTACAGCAACGTGCTATATGTTCTGAATGCCCGAATTGGGAATCTGTGTCAAAACTTTGTTAGGAATTATGTGATCCTTACTAGCTGGAAGTAAGGGAGATGGGGCATGAAGTTATTTCTAGGAGTTGGACACATACCAAGTTTAGCTCAGTTCTGGGCATCTTTGAAATACCTATACAAACTTGTTCCTACATAGTAACTTGCATCTTTGAATGAGAAAGTGCTTGCTTACAGCAACGTGCTATATGTTCTGAATGCCCGAATTGGGAATCTGTGTCAAAACTTTGTTAGGAATTATGTGATCCTTACTAGCTGGAAGTAAGGGAGATGGGGCATGAAGTTATTTCTAGGAGTTGGACACATACCAAGTTTAGCTCAGTTCTGGGCATCTTTGAAATACCTATACAAACTTGTTCCTACATAGTAACTTGCATCTTTAATGAGAATGTGCTTGCTTACAGCAACGTGCTATATGTTCTGAATGCCCGAATTGGGAATCTGTGTCAAAACTTTGTTAGGAATTATGTGATCCTTACTAGCTGGAAGTAAGGGAGATGGAGCATGAAGTTATTTCTAGGAGTTGGACACATACCAAGTTTAGCTCAGTTCTGGGCATCTTTGAAATACCTATACAAACTTGTTCCTACATAGTAACTTGCAACTTTGAATGAAAATGTGCTTGCTTACAGCAACGTGCTATATGTTCTGAATGCCCGAATTGGGAATCTGTGTCAAAACTTTGTTAGGAATTATGTGATCCTTACTAGCTGGAAGTAAGGGAGATGGGGCATGAAGTTATTTCTAGGAGTTGGACACATACCAATTTTTGCTCAGTTCTGGGCATCTTTGAAATACCTATACAAACTTGTTCCCACATAGTAACTTGCAACTTTGAATGAGAATCTGCTTGCTTACAGCAACGTGCTATATGTTCTGAATGCCCGAATTGGGAATCTGTGTCAAAACTGTGTTAGGAATTATGTGATCCTTACTAGCTGGAAGTAAGGGAGATGGGGCATGAAGTTATTTCTAGGAGTTGGACACATACCAAGTTTAGCTCAGTTCTGGGCATCTTTGAAATACCTATACAAACTTGTTCCTACATAGTAACTTGCAACTTTGAATGAGAATGTGCTTGCTTACAGCAACGTGCTATATGTTCTGAATACCCGAATTGGGAATCTGTGTCAAAACTTTGTTAGGAATTATGTGATCCTTACTAGCTGGAAGTAAGGGAGATGGGGCATGAAGTTATTTCTAGGAGTTGGACGCATACCAAGTTTAGCTCAGTTCTGGGCATCTTTGAAATACCTATACAAACTTGTTCCTACATAGTAACTTGCAACTTTCAATGAGAATGTGCTTGCTTACAGCAACGTGCTATATGTTCTGAATGCCCGAATTGGGAATCTGTGTCAAAACTTTGTTAGGAATTATGTGATCCTTACTAGCTGGAAGTAAGGGAGATGGGGCATGAAGTTATTTCTAGGAGTTGGACGCATACCAATTTTAGCTCAGTTCTGGGCATCTTTGAAATACCTATACAAACTTGTTCCTACATAGTAACTTGCAACTTTGAATGAGAATGTGCTTGCTTACAGCAACGTGCTATATGTTCTGAATGCCCGAATTGGGAATCTGTGTCAAAACATTGTTAGGAATTATGTGATCCTTACTAGCTGGAAGTAAGGGAGATGGGGCATGAAGTTATTTCTAGGAGTTGGACACATACCAAGTTTAGCTCAGTTCTGGGCATCTTTGAAATACCTATACAAACTTGTTCCTACATAGCAACTTGCAACTTTGAATGAGAATGTGCTTGCTTACAGCAACGTGCTATATGTTCTGAATGCCCGAATTGGGAATCTGTGTCAAAACTTTGTTAGGAATTATGTGATCCTTACTAGCTGGAAGTAAGGGAGATGGGGCATGAAGTTATTTCTAGGAGTTGGACACATACCAAGTTTAGCTCAGTTCTGGGCATCTTTGAAATACCTATACAAACTTGTTCCTACATAGTAACTTGCATCTTTGAATGAGAATCTGCTTGCTTACAGCAACGTGCTATATGTTCTGAATGCCCGAATTGGGAATCTGTGTCAAAACTTTGTTAGGAATTATGTGATCCTTACTAGCTGGAAGTAAGGGAGATGGGGCATGAAGTTATTTCTAGGAGTTGGACACATACCAAGTTTAGCTCAGTTCTGGGCATCTTTGAAATACCTATACAAACTTGTTGCTACATAGTAACTTGCATCATTAATGAGAATGTGCTTGCTTACAGCAACGTGCTATATGTTCTGAATGCCCGAATTGGGAATCTGTGTCAAAACTTTGTTAGGAATTATGTGATCCTTACTAGCTGGAAGTAAGGGAGATGGGGCATGAAGTTATTTCTAGGAGTTGGACACATACCAAGTTTAGCTCAGTTCTGGGCATCTTTGAAATACCTATACAAACTTGTTCCTACATAGTAACTTGCATCTTTAATGAGAGTGTGCTTGCTTACAGCAACGTGCTATATGTTCTGAATGCCCGATTTGGGAATCTGTGTCAAAACTTTGTTAGGAATTATGTGATCCTTACTAGCTGGAAGTAAGGGAGATGGGGCATTAAGTTATTTCTAGGAGTTGGACACATACCAAGTTTAGCTCAGTTCTGGGCATCTTTGAAATACCTATACAAACTTGTTCCTACATAGTAACTTGCAACTTTGAATGAGAATGTGCTTGCTTACAGCAACGTGCTATATGTTCTGAATACCCGAATTGGGAATCTGTGTCAAAACTTTGTTAGGAATTATGTGATCCTTACTAGCTGGAAGTAAGGGAGATGGGGCATGAAGTTATTTCTAGGAGTTGGACACATACCAAGTTTAGCTCAGTTCTGGGCATCTTTGAAATACCTATACAAACTTGTTGCTACATAGTAACTTGCATCATTAATGAGAATGTGCTTGCTTACAGCAACGTGCTATATGTTCTGAATGCCCGAATTGGGAATCTGTGTCAAAACTTTGTTAGGAATTATGTGATCCTTACTAGCTGGAAGTAAGGGAGATGGGGCATGAAGTTATTTCTAGGAGTTGGACACATACCAAGTTTAGCTCAGTTCTGGGCATCTTTGAAATACCTATACAAACTTGTTCCTACATAGTAACTTGCATCTTTAATGAGAGTGTGCTTGCTTACAGCAACGTGCTATATGTTCTGAATGCCCGATTTGGGAATCTGTGTCAAAACTTTGTTAGGAATTATGTGATCCTTACTAGCTGGAAGTAAGGGAGATGGGGCATTAAGTTATTTCTAGGAGTTGGACACATACCAAGTTTAGCTCAGTTCTGGGCATCTTTGAAATACCTATACAAACTTGTTCCTACATAGTAACTTGCAACATTGAATGAGAATGTGCTTGCTTACAGCAACGTGCTATATGTTCTGAATACCCGAATTGGGAATCTGTGTCAAAACTTTGTTAGGAATTATGTGATCCGTACTAGCTGGAAGTAAGGGAGATGGGGCATGAAGTTATTTCTAGGAGTTGGACACATACCAAGTTTAGCTCAGTTCTGGGCATCTTTGAAATACCTATACAAACTTGTTCCTACGTAGTAACTTGCATCTTTGAATGAGAATGTGCTTGCTTACAGCAACGTGCTATATGTTCTGAATGCCCGAATTGGGAATCTGTGTCAAAACTTTGTTAGGAATTATGTGATCCTTACTAGCTGGAAGTAAGGGAGATGGGGCATGAAGTTATTTCTAGGAGTTGGACACATACCAAGTTTAGCTCAGTTCTGGGCATCTTTGAAATACCTATACAAACTTGTTCCTACATAGTAACTTGCATCTTTGAATGAGAATCTGCTTGCTTACAGCAACGTGCTATATGTTCTGAATGCCCGAATTGGGAATCTGTGTCAAAACTTTGTTAGGAATTATGTGATCCTTACTAGCTGGAAGTAAGGGAGATGGGGCATGAAGTTATTTCTAGGAGTTGGACACATACCAAGTTTAGCTCAGTTCTGGGCATCTTTGAAATACCTATACAAACTTGTTCCTACATAGTAACTTGCATCTTTGAATGAGAATGTGCTTGGTTACAGCAACGTGCTATATGTTCTGAATGCCCGAATTGGGAATCTGTGTCAAAACTTTGTTAGGAATTATGTGATCCTTACTAGCTGGAAGTAAGGGAGATGGGGCATGAAGTTATTTCTAGGAGTTGGACACATACCAAGTTTAGCTCAGTTCTGGGCATCTTTGAAATACCTATACAAACTTGTTGCTACATAGTAACTTGCATCATTAATGAGAATGTGCTTGCTTACAGCAACGTGCTATATGTTCTGAATGCCCGAATTGGGAATCTGTGTCAAAACTTTGTTAGGAATTATGTGATCCTTACTAGCTGGAAGTAAGGGAGATGGGGCATGAAGTTATTTCTAGGAGTTGGACACATACCAAGTTTAGCTCAGTTCTGGGTATCTTTGAAATACCTATACAAACATGTTCCTACATAGTAACTTGCATCTTTAATGAGAGTGTGCTTGCTTACAGCAACGTGCTATATGTTCTGAATGCCCGATTTGGGAATCTGTGTCAAAACTTTGTTAGGAATTATGTGATCCTTACTAGCTGGAAGTAAGGGAGATGGGGCATGAAGTTATTTCTAGGAGTTGGACACATACCAAGTTTAGCTCAGTTCTGGGCATCTTTGAAATACCTATACAAACTTGTTCCTACATAGTAACTTGCAACTTTGAATGAGAATGTGCTTGCTTACAGCAACGTGCTATATGTTCTGAATACCCGAATTGGGAATCTGTGTCAAAACTTTGTTAGGAATTATGTGATCCTTACTAGCTGGAAGTAAGGGAGATGGGGCATGAAGTTATTTCTAGGAGTTGGACACATACCAAGTTTAGCTCAGTTCTGGGCATCTTTGAAACACCTATACAAACTTGTTCCTACATAGTAACTTGCATCTTTGAATGAGAATCTGCTTCCTTACAGCAACGTGCTATATGTTCTGAATGCCCCAATTGGGAATCTGTGTCAAAACTTTGTTAGGAATTATGTGATCCTTACTAGCTAGAAGTAAGGGAGATGGGGCATGAAGTTATTTCTAGGAGTTGGACGCATACCAAGTTTAGCTCAGTTCTGGGCATCTTTGAAATACCTATACAACCTGTTCCTACATAGTAACTTGCATCTTTGAATGAGAATGTGCTTGCTAACAGCAACGTGCTATATGTTCTGAATGCCCGAATTGGCAATCTGTGTCAAAACTTTGTTAGGAATTATGTGATCCTTACTAGCTGGAAGTAAGGGAGATGGGGCATGAAGTTATTTCTAGGAGTTGGACACATACCAAGTTTAGCTCAGTTCTGGGCATCTTTGAAATACCTATACAAACTTGTTCCTACATAGTAACTTGCATCTTTGAATGAGAATGTGTTTGCTTACAGCAACGTGCTATATGTTCTGAATGCCCGAATTGGCAATCTGTGTCAAAACTTTGTTAGGAATTATGTGATCCTTACTAGCTGGAAGTAAGGGAGATGGGGCATGAAGTTATTTCTAGGAGTTGGACGCATACCAAGTTTAGCTCAGTTCTGGGCATCTTTGAAATACCTATACAAACTTGTTCCTACATAGTAACTTGCAACTTTGAATGAGAATGTGCTTGCTTACAGCAACGTGCTATATGTTCTGAATGCCCGAATTGGGAATCTGTGTCAAAACTTTGTTAGGAATTATGTGATCCTTACTAGCTGGAAGTAAGGGAGATGGGGCATGAAGTTATTTCTAGGAGTTGGACACATACCAAGTTTAGCTCAGTTCTGGGCATCTTTGAAATACCTATACAAACTTGTTCCTACATAGTAACTTGCATCTTTGAATGAGAATCTGCTTGCTTACAGCAACGTGCTATATGTTCTGAATGCCCGAATTGGGAATCTGTGTCAAAACTTTGTTAGGAATTATGTGATCCTTACTAGCTGGAAGTAAGGGAGATGGGGCATCAAGTTATTTCTAGGAGTTGGACACATACCAAGTTTAGCTCAGTTCTGGGCATCTTTGAAATACCTATACAAACTTGTTCCTACATAGTAACTTGCATCTTTGAATGAGAATGTGCTTGGTTACAGCAACGTGCTATATGTTCTGAATGCCCGAATTGGGAATCTGTGTCAAAACTTTGTTAGGAATTATGTGATCCTTACTAGCTGGAAGTAAGGGAGATGGGGCATGAAGTTATTTCTAGGAGTTGGACACATACCAAGTTTAGCTCAGTTCTGGGCATCTTTGAAATACCTATACAAACTTGTTCCTACATAGTAACTTGCAACTTTGAATGAGAATGTGCTTGCTTACAGCAACGTGCTATATGTTCTGAATGCCCGAATTGGGAATCTGTGTCAAAACTTTGTTAGGAATTATGTGATCCTTACTAGCTGGAAGTAAGGGAGATGGGGCATGAAGCTATTTCTAGGAGTTGGACACATACCAAGTTTAGCTCAGTTCTGGGCATCTTTGAAATACCTATACAAACTTGTTCCTACATAGTAACTTGCAACTTTGAATGAGAATGTGCTTGCTTACAGCAACGTGCTATATGTTCTGAATGCCCGAATTGGGAATCTGTGTCAAAACTTTGTTAGGTATTATGTGATCCTTACTAGCTGGAAGTAAGGGAGATGGGGCATGAAGTTATTTCTACGAGTTGGACACATACCAAGTTTAGCTCAGTTCTGGGCATCATTGAAATACCTATACAAACTTGTTCCTACATAGTAACTTGCAACTTTGAATGAGAATGTGCTTGCTTACAGCAACGTGCTATATGTTCTGAATGCCCGAATTGGGAATCTGTGTCAAAACTTTGTTAGGAATTATGTGATCCTTACTAGCTGGAAGTAAGGGAGATGGGACATGAAGTTATTTCTAGGAGTTGGACACATACCAAGTTTAGCTCAGTTCTGGGCATCTTTGAAATACCTATACAAACTTGTTGCTACATAGTAATTTGCATCTTTGAATGAGAATGTGCTTGCTTACAGCAACGTGCTATATGTTCTGAATGCCCGAATTGGGAATCTGTGTCAAAACTTTGTTAGGAATTATGTGATCCTTACTAGCTGGAAGTAAGGGAGATGGGGCATGAAGTTATTTCTAGGAGTTGGACACATACCAAGTTTAGCTGAGTTCTGGGCATCTTTGAAATACCTATACAAACTTGTTCCTACATAGTAACTTGCATCATTAATGAGAATGTGCTTGCTTACAGCAACGTGCTATATGTTCTGAATGCCCGAATTGGGAATCTGTGTCAAAACTTTGTTAGGAATTATCTGATCCTTACTAGCTGGAAGTAAGGGAGATGGGGCATGAAGTTATTTCTAGGAGTTGGACACATACCAAGTTTAGCTCAGTTCTGGGCATCTTTGAAATACCTATACAAACTTGTTCCTACATAGTAACTTGCATCTTTAATGAGAATGTGCTTGCTTACAGCAACGTGCTATATGTTCTGAATGCCCGAATTGGGAATCTGTGTCAAAACTTTGTTAGGAATTATGTGATCCTTACTAGCTGGAAGTAAGGGAGATGGGGCATGAAGTTATTTCTAGGAGTTGGACACATACCAAGTTTAGCTCAGTTCTGGGCATCTTTGAAATACCTATACAAACTTGTTCCTACATAGTAACTTGCATCTTTAATGAGAATGTGCTTGCTTACAGCAACGTGCTATATGTTCTGAATGCCCGAATTGGGAATCTGTGTCAAAACTTTGTTAGGAATTATGTGATCCTTACTAGCTGGAAGTAAGGGAGATGGGGCATGAAGTTATTTCTAGGAGTTGGACACATACCAAGTTTAGCTCAGTTCTGGGCATCTTTGAAATACCTATACAAACTTGTTCCTACATAGTAACTTGCATCTTTGAATGAGAAAGTGCTTGCTTACAGCAACGTGCTATATGTTCTGAATGCCCGAATTGGGAATCTGTGTCAAAACTTTGTTAGGAATTATGTGATCCTTACTAGCTGGAAGTAAGGGAGATGGGGCATGAAGTTATTTCTAGGAGTTGGACACATACCAAGTTTAGCTCAGTTCTGGGCATCTTTGAAATACCTATACAAACTTGTTCCTACATAGTAACTTGCATCTTTAATGAGAATGTGCTTGCTTACAGCAACGTGCTATATGTTCTGAATGCCCGAATTGGGAATCTGTGTCAAAACTTTGTTAGGAATTATGTGATCCTTACTAGCTGGAAGTAAGGGAGATGGGGCATGAAGTTATTTCTAGGAGTTGGACACATACCAAGTTTAGCTCAGTTCTGGGCATCTTTGAAATACCTATACAAACTTGTTCCTACATAGTAACTTGCAACTTTGAATGAAAATGTGCTTGCTTACAGCAACGTGCTATATGTTCTGAATGCCCGAATTGGGAATCTGTGTCAAAACTTTGTTAGGAATTATGTGATCCTTACTAGCTGGAAGTAAGGGAGATGGGGCATGAAGTTATTTCTAGGAGTTGGACACATACCAATTTTTGCTCAGTTCTGGGCATCTTTGAAATACCTATACAAACTTGTTCCCACATAGTAACTTGCAACTTTGAATGAGAATCTGCTTGCTTACAGCAACGTGCTATATGTTCTGAATGCCCGAATTGGGAATCTGTGTCAAAACTGTGTTAGGAATTATGTGATCCTTACTAGCTGGAAGTAAGGGAGATGGGGCATGAAGTTATTTCTAGGAGTTGGACACATACCAAGTTTAGCTCAGTTCTGGGCATCTTTGAAATACCTATACAAACTTGTTCCTACATAGTAACTTGCATCTTTAATGAGAATGTGCTTGCTTACAGCAACGTGCTATATGTTCTGAATGCCCGAATTGGGAATCTGTGTCAAAACTTTGTTAGGAATTATGTGATCCTTACTAGCTGGAAGTAAGGGAGATGGGGCATGAAGTTATTTCTAGGAGTTGGACACATACCAAGTTTAGCTCAGTTCTGGGCATCTTTGAAATACCTATACAAACTTGTTCCTACATAGTAACTTGCAACTTTGAATGAAAATGTGCTTGCTTACAGCAACGTGCTATATGTTCTGAATGCCCGAATTGGGAATCTGTGTCAAAACTTTGTTAGGAATTATGTGATCCTTACTAGCTGGAAGTAAGGGAGATGGGGCATGAAGTTATTTCTAGGAGTTGGACACATACCAATTTTTGCTCAGTTCTGGGCATCTTTGAAATACCTATACAAACTTGTTCCCACATAGTAACTTGCAACTTTGAATGAGAATCTGCTTGCTTACAGCAACGTGCTATATGTTCTGAATGCCCGAATTGGGAATCTGTGTCAAAACTGTGTTAGGAATTATGTGATCCTTACTAGCTGGAAGTAAGGGAGATGGGGCATGAAGTTATTTCTAGGAGTTGGACACATACCAAGTTTAGCTCAGTTCTGGGCATCTTTGAAATACCTATACAAACTTGTTCCTACATAGTAACTTGCAACTTTCAATGAGAATGTGCTTGCTTACAGCAACGTGCTATATGTTCTGAATACCCGAATTGGGAATCTGTGTCAAAACTTTGTTAGGAATTATGTGATCCTTACTAGCTGGAAGTAAGGGAGATGGGGCATGAAGTTATTTCTAGGAGTTGGACGCATACCAAGTTTAGCTCAGTTCTGGGCATCTTTGAAATACCTATACAAACTTGTTCCTACATAGTAACTTGCAACTTTCAATGAGAATGTGCTTGCTTACAGCAACGTGCTATATGTTCTGAATGCCCGAATTGGGAATCTGTGTCAAAACTTTGTTAGGAATTATGTGATCCTTACTAGCTGGAAGTAAGGGAGATGGGGCATGAAGTTATTTCTAGGAGTTGGACGCATACCAAGTTTAGCTCAGTTCTGGGCATCTTTGAAATACCTATACAAACTTGTTCCTACATAGTAACTTGCAACTTTGAATGAGAATGTGCTTGCTTACAGCAACGTGCTATATGTTCTGAATGCCCGAATTGGGAATCTGTGTCAAAACTTTGTTAGGAATTATGTGATCCTTACTAGCTGGAAGTAAGGGAGATGGGGCATGAAGTTATTTCTAGGAGTTGGACACATACCAAGTTTAGCTCAGTTCTGGGCATCTTTGAAATACCTATACAAACTTGTTCCTACATAGTAACTTGCAACTTTGAATGAGAATGTGCTTGCTTACAGCAACGTGCTATATGTTCTGAATGCCCGAATTGGGAATCTGTGTCAAAACTTTGTTAGGAATTATGTGATCCTTACTAGCTGGAAGTAAGGGAGATGGGGCATGAAGTTATTTCTAGGAGTTGGACACATACCAAGTTTAGCTCAGTTCTGGGCATCTTTGAAATACCTATACAAACTTGTTCCTACATAGTAACTTGCATCTTTGAATGAGAATCTGCTTGCTTACAGCAACGTGCTATATGTTCTGAATGCCCGAATTGGGAATCTGTGTCAAAACTTTGTTAGGAATTATGTGATCCTTACTAGCTGGAAGTAAGGGAGATGGGGCATCAAGTTATTTCTAGGAGTTGGACACATACCAAGTTTAGCTCAGTTCTGGGCATCTTTGAAATACCTATACAAACTTGTTCCTACATAGTAACTTGCATCTTTGAATGAGAATGTGCTTGGTTACAGCAACGTGCTATATGTTCTGAATGCCCGAATTGGGAATCTGTGTCAAAACTTTGTTAGGAATTATGTGATCCTTACTAGCTGGAAGTAAGGGAGATGGGGCATGAAGTTATTTCTAGGAGTTGGACACATACCAAGTTTAGCTCAGTTCTGGGCATCTTTGAAATACCTATACAAACTTGTTGCTACATAGTAACTTGCATCATTAATGAGAATGTGCTTGCTTACAGCAACGTGCTATATGTTCTGAATGCCCGAATTGGGAATCTGTGTCAAAACTTTGTTAGGAATTATGTGATCCTTACTAGCTGGAAGTAAGGGAGATGGGGCATGAAGTTATTTCTAGGAGTTGGACACATACCAAGTTTAGCTCAGTTCTGGGCATCTTTGAAATACCTATACAAACTTGTTCCTACATAGTAACTTGCATCTTTAATGAGAGTGTGCTTGCTTACAGCAACGTGCTATATGTTCTGAATGCCCGATTTGGGAATCTGTGTCAAAACTTTGTTAGGAATTATGTGATCCTTACTAGCTGGAAGTAAGGGAGATGGGGCATGAAGTTATTTCTAGGAGTTGGACACATACCAAGTTTAGCTCAGTTCTGGGCATCTTTGAAATACCTATACAAACTTGTTCCTACATAGTAACTTGCAACATTGAATGAGAATGTGCTTCCTTACAGCAACGTGCTATATGTTCTGAATACCCGAATTGGGAATCTGTGTCAAAACTTTGTTAGGAATTATGTGATCCGTACTAGCTGGAAGTAAGGGAGATGGGGCATGAAGTTATTTCTAGGAGTTGGACACATACCAAGTTTAGCTCAGTTCTGGGCATCTTTGAAATACCTATACAAACTTGTTCCTACGTAGTAACTTGCATCTTTGAATGAGAATGTGCTTGCTTACAGCAACGTGCTATATGTTCTGAATGCCCGAATTGGGAATCTGTGTCAAAACTTTGTTAGGAATTATGTGATCCTTACTAGCTGGAAGTAAGGGAGATGGGGCATGAAGTTATTTCTAGGAGTTGGACGCATACCAAGTTTAGCTCAGTTCTGGGCATCTTTGAAATACCTATACAAACTTGTTCCTACATAGTAACTTGCATCTTTGAATGAGAAAGTGCTTGCTTACAGCAACGTGCTATATGTTCTGAATGCCCGAATTGGGAATCTGTGTCAAAACTTTGTTAGGAATTATGTGATCCTTACTAGCTGGAAGTAAGGGAGATGGGGCATGAAGTTATTTCTAGGAGTTGGACGCATACCAAGTTTAGCTCAGTTCTGGGCATCTTTGAAATACCTATACAAACTTGTTCCTACATAGTAACTTGCAACTTTGAATGAGAATGTGCTTGCTTACAGCAACGTGCTATATGTTCTGAATGCCCGAATTGGGAATCTGTGTCAAATCTTTGTTAGGAATTATGTGATCCTTACTAGCTGGAAGTAAGGGAGATGGGGCATGAAGTTATTTCTAGGAGTTGGACACATACCAAGTTTAGCTCAGTTCTGGGCATCTTTGAAATACCTATACAAACTTGTTCCTACATAGTAACTTGCAACTTTGAATGAGAATGTGCTAGCTTACAGCAACGTGCTATATGTTCTGAATGCCCGAATTGGGAATCTGTGTCAAAACTTTGTTAGGAATTATGTGATCCTTACTAGCTGGAAGTAAGGGAGATGGGGCATGAAGTTATTTCTAGGAGTTGGACACATACCAAGTTTAGCTCAGTTCTGGGCATCTTTGAAATACCTATACAAACTTGTTCCTACATAGTAACTTGCATCTTTGAATGAGAATCTGCTTGCTTACAGCAACGTGCTATATGTTCTGAATGCCCGAATTGGGAATCTGTGTCAAAACTTTGTTAGGAATTATGTGATCCTTACTAGCTGGAAGTAAGGGAGATGGGGCATGAAGTTATTTCTAGGAGTTGGACACATACCAAGTTTAGCTCAGTTCTGGGCATCTTTGAAATACCTATACAAACTTGTTCCTACATAGTAACTTGCATCTTTGAATGAGAATGTGCTTGGTTACAGCAACGTGCTATATGTTCTGAATGCCCGAATTGGGAATCTGTGTCAAAACTTTGTTAGGAATTATGTGATCCTTACTAGCTGGAAGTAAGGGAGATGGGGCATGAAGTTATTTCTAGGAGTTGGACACATACCAAGTTTAGCTCAGTTCTGGGCATCTTTGAAATACCTATACAAACTTGTTGCTACATAGTAACTTGCATCATTAATGAGAATGTGCTTGCTTACAGCAACGTGCTATATGTTCTGAATGCCCGAATTGGGAATCTGTGTCAAAACTTTGTTAGGAATTATGTGATCCTTACTAGCTGGAAGTAAGGGAGATGGGGCATGAAGTTATTTCTAGGAGTTGGACACATACCAAGTTTAGCTCAGTTCTGGGCATCTTTGAAATACCTATACAAACATGTTCCTACATAGTAACTTGCATCTTTAATGAGAGTGTGCTTGCTTACAGCAACGTGCTATATGTTCTGAATGCCCGATTTGGGAATCTGTGTCAAAACTTTGTTAGGAATTATGTGATCCTTACTAGCTGGAAGTAAGGGAGATGGGGCATGAAGTTATTTCTAGGAGTTGGACGCATACCAAGTTTAGCTCAGTTCTGGGCATCTTTGAAATACCTATACAAACTTGTTCCTACATAGTAACTTGCAACTTTGAATGAGAATGTGCTTGCTTACAGCAACGTGCTATATGTTCTGAATGCCCGAATTGGGAATCTGTGTCAAATCTTTGTTAGGAATTATGTGATCCTTACTAGCTGGAAGTAAGGGAGATGGGGCATGAAGTTATTTCTAGGAGTTGGACACATACCAAGTTTAGCTCAGTTCTGGGCATCTTTGAAATACCTATACAAACTTGTTCCTACATAGTAACTTGCAACTTTGAATGAGAATGTGCTAGCTTACAGCAACGTGCTATATGTTCTGAATGCCCGAATTGGGAATCTGTGTCAAAACTTTGTTAGGAATTATGTGATCCTTACTAGCTGGAAGTAAGGGAGATGGGGCATGAAGTTATTTCTAGGAGTTGGACACATACCAAGTTTAGCTCAGTTCTGGGCATCTTTGAAATACCTATACAAACTTGTTCCTACATAGTAACTTGCATCTTTGAATGAGAATCTGCTTGCTTACAGCAACGTGCTATATGTTCTGAATGCCCGAATTGGGAATCTGTGTCAAAACTTTGTTAGGAATTATGTGATCCTTACTAGCTGGAAGTAAGGGAGATGGGGCATGAAGTTATTTCTAGGAGTTGGACACATACCAAGTTTAGCTCAGTTCTGGGCATCTTTGAAATACCTATACAAACTTGTTCCTACATAGTAACTTGCATCTTTGAATGAGAATGTGCTTGGTTACAGCAACGTGCTATATGTTCTGAATGCCCGAATTGGGAATCTGTGTCAAAACTTTGTTAGGAATTATGTGATCCTTACTAGCTGGAAGTAAGGGAGATGGGGCATGAAGTTATTTCTAGGAGTTGGACACATACCAAGTTTAGCTCAGTTCTGGGCATCTTTGAAATACCTATACAAACTTGTTGCTACATAGTAACTTGCATCATTAATGAGAATGTGCTTGCTTACAGCAACGTGCTATATGTTCTGAATGCCCGAATTGGGAATCTGTGTCAAAACTTTGTTAGGAATTATGTGATCCTTACTAGCTGGAAGTAAGGGAGATGGGGCATGAAGTTATTTCTAGGAGTTGGACACATACCAAGTTTAGCTCAGTTCTGGGCATCTTTGAAATACCTATACAAACATGTTCCTACATAGTAACTTGCATCTTTAATGAGAGTGTGCTTGCTTACAGCAACGTGCTATATGTTCTGAATGCCCGATTTGGGAATCTGTGTCAAAACTTTGTTAGGAATTATGTGATCCTTACTAGGTGGAAGTAAGGGAGATGGGGCATGAAGTTATTTCTAGGAGTTGGACACATACCAAGTTTAGCTCAGTTCTGGGCATCTTTGAAATACCTATACAAACTTGTTCCTACATAGTAACTTGCAACTTAGAATGAGAATGTGCTTGCTTACAGCAACGTGCTATATGTTCTGAATACCCGAATTGGGAATCTGTGTCAAAACTTTGTTAGGAATTATGTGATCCTTACTAGCTGGAAGTAAGGGAGATGGGGCATGAAGTTATTTCTAGGAGTTGGACACATACCAAGTTTAGCTCAGTTCTGGGCATCTTTGAAACACCTATACAAACTTGTTCCTACATAGTAACTTGCATCTTTGAATGAGAATCTGCTTCCTTACAGCAACGTGCTATATGTTCTGAATGCCCCAATTGGGAATCTGTGTCAAAACTTTGTTAGGAATTATGTGATCCTTACTAGCTGGAAGTAAGGGAGATGGGGCATGAAGTTATTTCTAGGAGTTGGACGCATACCAAGTTTAGCTCAGTTCTGGGCATCTTTGAAATACCTATACAACCTGTTCCTACATAGTAACTTGCATCTTTGAATGAGAATGTGCTTGCTTACAGCAACGTGCTATATGTTCTGAATGCCCGAATTGGCAATCTGTGTCAAAACTTTGTTAGGAATTATGTGATCCTTACTAGCTGGAAGTAAGGGAGATGGGGCATGAAGTTATTTCTAGGAGTTGGACACATACCAAGTTTAGCTCAGTTCTGGGCATCTTTGAAATACCTATACAAACTTGTTCCTACATAGTAACTTGCATCTTTGAATGAGAATGTGTTTGCTTACAGCAACGTGCTATATGTTCTGAATGCCCGAATTGGCAATCTGTGTCAAAACTTTGTTAGGAATTATGTGATCCTTACTAGCTGGAAGTAAGGGAGATGGGGCATGAAGTTATTTCTAGGAGTTGGACGCATACCAAGTTTAGCTCAGTTCTGGGCATCTTTGAAATACCTATACAAACTTGTTCCTACATAGTAACTTGCAACTTTGAATGAGAATGTGCTTGCTTACAGCAACGTGCTATATGTTCTGAATGCCCGAATTGGGAATCTGTGTCAAAAGTTTGTTAGGAATTATGTGATCCTTACTAGCTGGAAGTAAGGGAGATGGGGCATGAAGTTATTTCTAGGAGTTGGACGCATACCAAGTTTAGCTCAGTTCTGGGCATCTTTGAAACACCGTTACAAACTTGTTCCTACATAGTAACTTGCATCTTTGAATGAGAATGTGCTTGCTTACAGCAACGTGCTATATGTTCTGAATGCCCGAATTGGGAATCTGTGTCAAAACTTTGTTAGGAATTATGTGATCCTTACTAGCTGGAAGTAAGGGAGATGGGGCATGAAGTTATTTCTAGGAGTTGGACACATACCAAGTTTAGCTCAGTTCTGGGCATCTTTGAAATACCTATACAAACTTGTTCCTACATAGTAACTTGCAACTTTGAATGAGAATGTGCTTGCTTACAGCAGCGTGCTATATGTTCTGAATGCCCGAATTGGGAATCTGTGTCAAAACTTTGTTAGGAATTATGTGATCCTTCCTAGCTGGAAGTAAGGGAGATGGGGCATGAAGTTATTTCTAGGAGTTGGACACATACCAAGTTTAGCTCAGTTCTGGGCATCTTTGAAATACCTATACAAACTTGTTCCTACATAGTAACTTGCAACTTTGAATGAGAATGTGCTTGCTTACAGCAACGTGCTATATGTTCTGAATGCCCGAATTGCGAATCTGTGTCAAAACTTTGTTAGGAATTATGTGATCCTTACTAGCTGGAAGTAAGGGAGATGGGGCATGAAGTTATTTCTAGGAGTTGGACACATACCAAGTTTAGCTCAGTTCCGGGCATCTTTGAAATACCTATACAAACTTGTTGCTACAAAATAACTTGCATCTTTAATGAGAAAGTGCTTGCTTACAGCAACGTGCTATATGTTCTGAATGCCCGATTTGGGAATCTGTGTCAAAACTTTGTTAGGAATTATGTGATCCTTACTAGCTTGAAGTAAGGGAGATGGGGCATGAAGTTATTTCTAGGAGTTGGACACATACCAAGTTTAGCTCAGTTCCGGGCATCTTTGAAATACCTATACAAACTTGTTCCTACATAATAACTTGCAACTTTGAATGAGAATGTGCTTGCTTGCAGCAACGTGCTATATGTTCTGAATGCCCGATTTGGGAATCTGTGTCAAAACCTTGTTAGGAAGTATGTGATCCTTACTAGCTGGAAGTAAGGGAGATGGGGCATGAAGTTATTTCTAGGAGTTGGACACATACCAAGTTTAGCTCAGTTCTGGGCATCTTTGAAATACCTATACAAACTTGTTCCTACATAGTAACTTGCATCTTTGAATGAGAATGTGCTTGCTTACAGCAACGTGCTATATGTTCTGAATGCCCGAATTGGCAATCTGTGTCAAAACTTTGTTAGGAATTATGTGATCCTTACTAACTGGAAGTAAGGGAGATGGGGCATGAAGTTATTTCTAGGAGTTGGACACATACCAAGTTTAGCTCAGTTCTGGGCATCTTTGAAATACCTATACAAACTTGTTCCTACATAGTAACTTGCAACTTTGAATGAGAATGTGCTTGCTTACAGCAACGTGCTATATGTTCTGAATGCCCGAATTGGGAATCTGTGTCAAAAGTTTGTTAGGAATTATGTGATCCTTACTAGCTGGAAGTAAGGGAGATGGGGCATGAAGTTATTTCTAGGAGTTGGACACATACCAAGTTTAGCTCAGTTCTGGGCATCTTTGAAACACCGTTACAAACTTGTTCCTACATAGTAACTTGCATCTTTGAATGAGAATGTGCTTGCTTACAGCAACGTGCTATATGTTCTGAATGCCCGAATTGGGAATCTGTGTCAAAACTTTGTTAGGAATTATGTGATCCTTACTAGCTGGAAGTAAGGGAGATGGGGCATGATGTTATTTCTAGGAGTTGGACACATACCAAGTTTAGCTCAGTTCTGGGCATCTTTGAAATACCTGTACAAACTTGTTCCTACTTAGTAACTTGCAACTTTGAATGAGAATGTGCTTGCTTGCAGCAACGTGCTATATGTTCTGAATGCCCGATTTGGGAATCTGTGTCAAAACTTTGTTAGGAATTATGTGATCCTTACTAGCTGGAAGTAAGGGAGATGGGGCATGAAGTTATTTCTAGGAGTTGGACACATACCAAGTTTAGCTCAGTTCTGGGCATCTTTGAAATACCTATACAAACTTGTTCCTACATAGTAACTTGCAACTTTGAATGAGAATGTGCTTGCTTGCAGCAACGTGCTATATGTTCTGAATGCCCGATTTGGGAATCTGTGTCAAAACTTTGTTAGGAATTATGTGATCCTTACTAGCTGGAAGTAAGGGAGATGGGGCATGAAGTTATTTCTAGGAGTTGGACACATACCAAGTTTAGCTCAGTTCTGGGCATCTTTGAAATACCTATACAAACTTGTTCCTACATAGTAACTTGCATCTTTGAATGAGAATCTGCTTGCCTACACCAACGTGCTATATGTTCTGAATGCCCGAATTGGGAATCTGTGTCAAAACTTTGTTAGGAATTATGTGATCCTTACTAGCTGGAAGTAAGGGAGATGGGGCATGAAGTTATTTCTAGGAGTTCGACACATACCAAGTTTAGCTCAGTTCTGGGCATCTTTGAAATACCTATACAAACTTGTTCCTACATAGTAACTTGCATCTTTGAATGAGAATGTGCTTGGTTACAGCAACGTGCTATATGTTCTGAATGCCCGAATTGGGAATCTGTGTCAAAACTTTGTTAGGAATTATGTGATCCTTACTAGCTGGAAGTAAGGGAGATGGGGCATGAAGTTATTTCTAGGAGTTGGACACATACCAAGTTTAGCTCAGTTCTGGGCATCTTTGAAATACCTATACAAACTTGTTGCTACATAGTCACTTGCATCATTAATGAGAATGTGCTTGCTTACAGCAATGTGCTATATGTTCTGAATGCCCGAATTGGGAATCTGTTTCAAAACTTTGTTAGGAATTATGTGATCCTTACTAGCTGGAAGTAAGGGAGATGGGGCATGAAGTTATTTCTAGGAGTTGGACACATACCAAGTTTAGCTCAGTTCTGGGCATCTTTGAAATACCTGTACAAACTTGTTCCTACATAGTAACTTGCAACTTTGAATGAGAATGTGCTTGCTTGCAGCAACGTGCTATATGTTCTGAATGCCCGATTTGGGAATCTGTGTCAAAACCTTGTTAGGAAGTATGTGATCCTTACTAGCTGGAAGTAAGGGAGATGGGGCATGAAGTTATTTCTAGGAGTTGGACACATACCAAGTTTAGCTCAGTTCTGGGCATCTTTGAAATACCTATACAAACTTGTTCCTACATAGTAACTTGCATCTTTGAATGAGAATGTGCTTGCTTACAGCAACGTGCTATATGTTCTGAATTCCCGTATTGGCAATCTGTGACAAAACTTTGTTAGGAATTATGTGATCCTTACTAGCTGGAAGTAAGGGAGATGGGGCATGAAGTTATTTCTAGGAGTTGGACACATACCAAGTTGAGCTCAGTTGTGGGCATCTTTGAAATACCTATACAAACTTGTTCCTACATAGTAACTTGCAACTTTGAATGAGAATGTGCTTGCTTACAGCAACGTGCTATATGTTCTGAATGCCCGAATTGGGAATCTGTGTCAAAAGTTTGTTAGGAATTATGTGATCCTTACTAGCTGGAAGTAAGGGAGATGGGGCATGAAGTTATTTCTAGGAGTTGGACACATACCAAGTTTAGCTCAGTTCTGGGCATCTTTGAAATACCTGTACAAACTTGTTCCTACATAGTAACTTGCATCTTTGAATGAGAATGTGCTTGCTTACAGCAACGTGCTATATGTTCTGAATGCCCGAATTGGGAATCTGTGTCAAAACTTTGTTAGGAATTATGTGATCCTTACTAGCTGGAAGTAAGGGAGATGGGGCATGAAGTTATTTCTAGGAGTTGGACACATACCAAGTTTAGCTCAGTTCTGGGCATCTTTGAAATACCTGTACAAACTTGTTCCTACATAGTAACTTGCAACTTTGAATGAGAATGTGCTTGCTTGCAGCAACGTGCTATATGTTCTGAATGCCCGAATTGGGAATCTGTGTCAAAACTTTGTTAGGAATTATGTGATCCTTACTAGCTGGAAGTAAGGGAGATGGGGCATGAAGTTATTTCTAGGAGTTGGACACATACCAAGTTTAGCTCAGTTCTGGGCATCTTTGAAATACCTATACAAACTTGTTGCTACATAGTAACTTGCATCATTAATGAGAATGTGCTTGCTTACAGCAACGTGCTATATGTTCTGGATGCCCGAATTGGCAATCTGTGTCAAAACTTTGTTAGGAATTATGTGATCCTTACTAGCTGGAAGTAAGGGAGATGGGGCATGAAGTTATTTCTAGGAGTTGGACACATACCAAGTTTAGCTCAGTTCTGGGCATCTTTGAAATACCTATACAAACTTGTTCCTACATAGTAACTTGCATCTTTAATGAGAGTGTGCTTGCTTACAGCAACGTGCTATATGTTCTGAATGCCCGATTTGGGAATCTGTGTCAAAACTTTGTTAGGAATTATGTGATCCTTACTAGCTGGAAGTAAGGGAGATGGGGCATGAAGTTATTTCTAGGAGTTGGACACATACCAAGTTTAGCTCAGTTCTGGGCATCTTTGAAATACCTATACAAACTTGTTCCTACATAGTAACTTGCAACTTTGAATGAGAATGTGCTTGCTTACAGCAACGTGCTATATGTTCTGAATACCCGAATTGGGAATCTATGTCAAAACTTTGTTGGGAATTATGTGATCCTTACTAGCTGGAAGTAAGGGAGATGGGGCATGAAGTTATATCTAGGAGTTGGACACATACCAAGTTTAGCTCAGTTCTGGGCATCTTTGAAATACCTATACAAACGTGTTCCTACATAGTAACTTGCATCTTTGAATGAGAATCTGCTTCCTTACAGCAACGTGCTATATGTTCTGAATGCCCGAATTGGGAATCTGTGTCAAAACTTTGTTAGGAATTATGTGATCCTTACTAGCTGGAAGTAAGGGAGATGGGGCATGAAGTTATTTCTAGGAGTTAGACGCATACCAAGTTTAGCTCAGTTCTGGGCATCTTTGAAATACCTATACAAACTTGTTCCTACATAGTAACTTGCATCTTTGAATGAGAATGTGCTTGCTTACAGCAACGTGCTATATGTTCTGAATGCCCGAAATGGGAATCTGTGTCAAAACTTTGTTAGGAATTATGTGATCCTTACTAGCTGGAAGTAAGGGAGATGGGGCATGAAGTTATTTCTAGGAGTTGGACACATACCAAGTTTAGCTCAGTTCTGGGCATCTTTGAAATACCTATACAAACTTGTTGCTACATAGTAACTTGCATCTTTGAATGAGAATGTGCTTGCTTACAGCAACGTGCTATATGTTCTGAATGCCCGAATTGGGAATCTGTGTCAAAACTTTGTTAGGAATTATGTGATCCTTACTAGCTGGAAGTAAGGGAGATGGGGCCTGAAGTTATTTCTAGGAGTTGGACACATACCAAGTTTAGCTCAGTTCTGGGCATCTTTGAAATACCTATACAAACTTGTTCCTACATAGTAACTTGCATCATTAATGAGAATGTGCTTGCTTACAGCAACGTGCTATATGTTCTGAATGCCCGAATTGGGAATCTGTGTCAAAACTTTGTTAGGAATTATGTGATCCTTACTAGCTGGAAGTAAGGGAGATGGGGCATGAAGTTATTTCTAGGAGTTGGACGCAAACCAAGTTTAGCTCAGTTCTGGGCATCTTTGAAATACCTATACAAACTTGTTCCTACATAGTAACTTGCAACTTTGAATGAGAATGTGCTTGCTTACAGCAACGTGCTATATGTTCTGAATGCCCGAATTGGGAATCTGTGTCAAAACTTTGCTAGGAATTATGTGATCCTTACTAGCTGGAAGTAAGGGAGATGGGGCATGAAGTTATTTCTAGGAGTTGGACGCATACCAAGTTTAGCTCAGTTCTGGGCATCTTTGAAATACCTATACAAACTTGTTCCTACATAGTAACTTGCAACTTTGAATGAGAATGTGCTTGCTTACAGCAACGTGCTATATGTTCTGAATGCCCGAATTGGGAATCTGTGTCAAAACTTTGTTAGGAATTATGTGATCCTTACTAGCTGGAAGTAAGGGAGATGGGGCATGAAGTTATTTCTAGGAGTTGGACACATACCAAGTTTAGCTCAGTTCTGGGCATCTTTGAAATACCTATACAAACTTGTTCCTACATAGTAACTTGCAACTTTGAATGAGAATCTGCTTGCTTACAGCAACGTGCTATATGTTCTGAATGCCCGAATTGGGAATCTGTGTCAAAACTTTGTTAGGAATTATGTGATCCTTACTAGCTGGAAGTAAGGGAGATGGGGCATGAAGTTATTTCTAGGAGTTGGACACATACCAAGTTTAGCTCAGTTCTGGGCATCTTTGAAATACCTATACAAACTTGTTCCTACATAGTAACTTGCATCATTAATGAGAATGTGCTTGCTTACAGCAACGGGCTATATGTTCTGAATGCCCGAATTGGGAATCTGTGTCAAAACTTTGTTAGGAATTTTGTGATCCTTACTAGCTGGAAGTAAGGGAGATGGGGCATGAAGTTATTTCTAGGAGTTGGACACATACCAAGTTTAGCTCAGTTCTGGGCATCTTTGAAATACCTATACAAACTTGTTGCTACATAGTAACTTGCAACTTTGAATGAGAATGTGCTTGCTTACAGCAACGTGCTATATGTTCTGAATGCCCGAATTGGGAATCTGTGTCAAAACTTTGTTAGGAATTATGTGATCCTTACTAGCTGGAAGTAAGGGAGATGGGGCATGAAGTTATTTCTAGGAGTTGGACACATACCAAGTTTAGCTCAGTTCTGGGCATCTTTGAAATACCTATACAAACTTGTTCCTACATAGTAACTTGCAACTTTGAATGAGAATGTGCTTGCTTACAGCAACGTGCTATATGTTCTGAATGCCCGAATTGGGAATCTGTGTCAAAACTTTGTTAGGAATTATGTGATCCTTACTGGCTGGAAGAAAGGGAGATGGGGCATGAAGTTATTTCTAGGAGTTGGACACATACCAAGTTTAGCTCAGTTCTGGGCATCTTTGAAATACCTATACAAACTTGTTCCTACATAGTAACTTGCAACTTTGAATGAAAATGTGCTTGCTTACAGCAACGTGCTATATGTTCTGAATGCCCGAATTGGGAATCTGTGTCAAAACTTTGTTAGGAATTATGTGATCCTTACTGGCTGGAAGTAAGGGAGATGGGGCATGAAGTTATTTCTAGGAGTTCGACACATACCAAGTTTAGCTCAGTTCTGGGCATCTTTGAAATACCTATACAAACTTGTTCCTACATAGTAACTTGCATCTTTGAATGAGAATCTGCTTGCTTACAGCAACGTGCTATATGTTCTGAATGCCCGAATTGGGAATCTGTGTCAAAACTTTGTTAGGAATTATGTGATCCTTACTAGCTGGAAGTAAGGGAGATGGGGCATGAAGTTATTTCTAGGACTTGGACACATACCAAGTTTAGCTCAGTTCTGGGCATCTTTGAAATACCTATACAAACTTGTTCCTACATAGTAACTTGCAACTTTGAATGAGAATGTGCTTGCTTGCAGCAACGTGCTATATGTTCTGAATGCCCGATTTGGGAATCTGTGTCATAACTTTGTTAGGAATTATGTGATCCTTACTAGCTGGAAGTAAGGGAGATGGGGCATGAAGTTATTTCTAGGAGTTGGACACATACCAAGTTTAGCTCAGTTCTGGGCATCTTTGAAATACCTATACAAACTTGTTCCTACATAGTAACTTGCAACTTTGAATGAGAATGTGCTTGCTTGCAGCAACGTGCTATATGTTCTGAATGCCCGATTTGGGAATCTGTGTCAAAACTTTGTTAGGAATTATGTGATCCTTACTAGCTGGAAGTAAGGGAGATGGGGCATGAAGTTATTTCTAGGAGTTGGACACATACCAAGTTTAGCTCAGTTCTGGGCATCTTTGAAATACCTATACAAACTTGTTCCTACATAGTAACTTGCATCTTTGAATGAGAATCTGCTTCCCTACAGCAACGTGCTATATGTTCTGAATGCCCGAATTGGGAATCTGTGTCAAAACTTTGTTAGGAATTATGTGATCCTTACTAGCTGGAAGTAAGGGAGATGGGGCATGAAGTTATTTCTAGGAGTTGGACACATACCAAGTTTAGCTCAGTTCTGGGCATCTTTGAAATACCTATACAAACTTGTTCCTACATAGTAACTTGAATCTTTGAATGAGAATATGCTTGCTTACAGCAACGTGCTATATGTTCTGAATGCCCGAATTGGCAATCTGTGTCAAAACTTTGTTAGGAATTATGTGATCCTTACTAGCTGGAAGTAAGGGAGATGGGGCATGAAGTTATTTCTAGGAGTTGGACACATACCAAGTTTAGCTCAGTTCTGGGCATCTTTGAAATACCTATACAAACTTGTTCCTACATAGTAACTTGCAACTTTGAATGAGAATGTGCTTGCTTACAGCAACGTGCTATATGTTCTGAATGCCCGATTTGGGAATCTGTGTCAAAACTTTGTTAGGAATTATGTGATCCTTACTAGCTGGAAGTAAGGGAGATGGGGCATGAAGTTATTTCTAGGAGTTGGACACATACCAAGTTTAGCTCAGTTCTGGGCATCTTTGAAATACCTATACAAACTTGTTCCTACATAGTAACTTGCATCTTTGAATGAGAATGTGCTTGCTTACAGCAACGTGCTATATGTTATGAATGCCCGAATTGGGAATCTGTGTCAAAACTTTGTTAGGAATTATGTGATCCTTACTAGCTGGAAGTAAGGGAGATGGGGCATGAAGTTATTTCTAGGAGTTGGACACATACCAAGTTTAGCTCAGTTCTGGGCATCTTTGAAATACCTATACAAACTTGTTCCTACATAGTAACTTGCAACTTTGAATGAGAATGTGCTTGCTTACAGCAACGTGCTATATGTTCTGAATGCCCGATTTGGGAATCTGTGTCAAAACTTTGTTAGGAATTATGTGATCCTTACTAGCTGGAAGTAAGGGAGATGGGGCATGAAGTTATTTCTAGGAGTTGGACACATACCAAGTTTCGCTCAGTTCTGGGCATCTTTGAAATACCTATACAAACTTGATCCTACATAGTAACTTGCATCTTTGAATGAGAATGTGCTTGCTTGCAGCAACGTGCTATATGTTCTGAATGCCCGATTTGGGAATCTGTGTCAAAACTTTGTTAGGAATTATGTGATCCTTACTAGCTGGAAGTAAGGGAGATGGGGCATGAAGTTATTTCTAGGAGTTGGACACATACCAAGTTTAGCTCAGTTCTGGGCATCTTTGAAATACCTATACAAACTTGTTCCTACATAGTAACTTGCATCTTTGAATGAGAATCTGCTTGCCTACAGCAACGTGCTATATGTTCTGAATGCCCGAATTGGGAATCTGTGTCAAAACTTTGTTAGGAATTATGTGATCCTTACTAGCTGGAAGTAAGGGAGATGGGGCATGAAGTTATTTCTAGGAGTTGGACACATACCAAGTTTAGCTCAGTTCTGAGCATCTTTGAAATACCTATACAAATTTGTTCCTACATAGTAACTTGCATCTTTGAATGAGAATGTTCTTGCTTACAGCAACGTGCTATATGTTCGGAATGCCCGAATTGGCAATCTGTGTCAAAACTTTGTTAGGAATTATGTGATCCTTACTAGCTGGAAGTAAGGGAGATGGGGCATGAAGTTATTTCTAGGAGTTGGACACATACCAAGTTTAGCTCAGTTCTGGGCATCTTTGAAATACCTATACAAACTTGTTCCTACATAGTAACTTGCATCTTTGAATGAGAATCTGCTTGCTTACAGCAACGTGCTATATGTTTTGAATGCCCGAATTGGGAATCTGTGTCAAAACTTTGTTAGGAATTATGTGATCCTTACTAGCTGGAAGTAAGGGAGATGGGGCATGAAGTTATTTCTAGGAGTTGGACACATACCAAGTTTAGCTCAGTTCTGGGCATCTTTGAAATACCTATACAAACTTGTTCCTACATAGTAACTTGCATCTTTGAATGAGAATGTGCTTGCTTACAGCAACGTGCTATATGTTCTGAATGCCCGAATTGGGAATCTGTGTCAAAACTTTGTTAGGAATTATGTGATCCTTACTAGCTGGAAGTAAGGGAGATGGGGCATGAAGTTATTTCTAGGAGTTGGACACATACCAAGTTTAGCTCAGTTCTGGGCATGTTTGAAATACCTATACAAACTTGTTCCTACATAGTAACTTGCAACTTTGAATGAGAATGTGCTTGCTTGCAGCAACGTGCTATATGTTCTGAATGCCCGAATAGAGAATCTGTGTCAAAAATTTGTTAGGAATTATGTGATCCTTACTAGCTGGAAGTAAGGGAGATGGAGCATGAAGTTATTTCTTGGAGTTGGACACATACAAAGTTTAGCTCAGTTCTGGGCATCTTTGAAATACCTATACAAACTTGTTCCTACATAGTAACTTGCATCTTTGAATGAGAATCTGCTTGCTTACAGCAACGTGCTATATGTTCTGAATGCCCGAATTGGGAATCTGTGTCAAAACTTTGTTAGGAATTATGTGATCCTTACTAGCTGGAAGTAAGGGAGATGGGGCATGAAGTTATTTCTAGGAGTTGGACACATACCAAGTTTAGCTCAGTTCTGGGCATCTTTGAAATACCTATACAAACTTGTTCCTACATAGTAACTTGCAACTTTGAATGAGAATGTGCTTGCTTGCAGCAACGTGCTATATGTTCTGAATGCCCGATTTGGGAATCTGTGTCATAACTTTGTTAGGAATTATGTGATCCTTACTAGCTGGAAGTAAGGGAGATGGGGCATGAAGTTATTTCTAGGAGTTGGACACATACCAAGTTTAGCTCAGTTCTGGGCATCTTTGAAATACCTATACAAACTTGTTCCTACATAGTAACTTGCAACTTTGAATGAGAATGTGCTTGCTTGCAGCAACGTGCTATATGTTCTGAATGCCCGATTTGGGAATCTGTGTCAAAACTTTGTTAGGAATTATGTGATCCTTACTAGCTGGAAGTAAGGGAGATGGGGCATGAAGTTATTTCTAGGAGTTGGACACATACCAAGTTTAGCTCAGTTCTGGGCATCTTTGAAATACCTATACAAACTTGTTCCTACATAGTAACTTGCATCTTTGAATGAGAATCTGCTTGCATACAGCAACGTGCTATATGTTCTGAATGCCCGAATTGGGAATCTGTGTCAAAACTTTGTTAGGAATTATGTGATCCTTACTAGCTGGAAGTAAGGGAGATGGGGCATGAAGTTATTTCTAGGAGTTGGACACATACCAAGTTTAGCTCAGTTCTGGGCATCTTTGAAATACCTATACAAACTTGTTCCTACATAGTAACTTGAATCTTTGAATGAGAATGTGCTTGCTTACAGCAACGTGCTATATGTTCTGAATGCCCGAATTGGCAATCTGTGTCAAAACTTTGTTAGGAATTATGTGATCCTTACTAGCTGGAAGTAAGGGAGATGGGGCATGAAGTTATTTCTAGGAGTTGGACACATACCAAGTTTAGCTCAGTTCTGGGCATCTTTGAAATACCTATACAAACTTGTTCCTACATAGTAACTTGCAACTTTGAATGAGAATGTACTTGCTTACAGCAACGTGCTATATGTTCTGAATGCCCGATTTGGGAATCTGTGTCAAAACTTTGTTAGGAATTATGTGATCCTTACTAGCTGGAAGTAAGGGAGATGGGGCATGAAGTTATTTCTAGGAGTTTGACACATACCAAGTTTAGATCAGTTCTGGGCATCTTTGAAATACCTATACAAACTTGTTCCTACATAGTAACTTGCATCTTTTAATGAGAATGTGCTTGCTTACAGCAACGTGCTATATGTTATGAATGCCCGAATTGGGAATCTGTGTCAAAACTTTGTTAGGAATTATGTGATCCTTACTAGCTGGAAGTAAGGGAGATGGGGCATGAAGTTATTTCTAGGAGTTGGACACATACCAAGTTTAGCTCAGTTCTGGGCATCTTTGAAATACCTATACAAACTTGTTCCTACATAGTAACTTGCAACTTTGAATGAGAATGTGCTTGCTTACAGCAACGTGCTATATGTTCTGAATGCCCGATTTGGGAATCTGTGTCAAAACTTTGTTAGGAATTATGTGATCCTTACTAGCTGGAAGTAAGGGAGATGGGGCATGAAGTTATTTCTAGGAGTTGGACACATACCAAGTTTCGCTCAGTTCTGGGCATCTTTGAAATACCTATACAAACTTGATCCTACATAGTAACTTGCATCTTTGAATGAGAATGTGCTTGCTTGCAGCAACGTGCTATATGTTTTGAATGCCCGATTTGGGAATCTGTGTCAAAACTTTGTTAGGAATTATGTGATCCTTACTAGCTGGAAGTAAGGGAGATGGGGCATGAAGTTATTTCTAGGAGTTGGACACATACCAAGTTTAGCTCAGTTCTGGGCATCTTTGAAATACCTATACAAACTTGTTCCTACATAGTAACTTGCATCTTTTAATGAGAATGTGCTTGCTTACAGCAACGTGCTATATGTTATGAATGCCCGAATTGGGAATCTGTGTCAAAACTTTGTTAGGAATTATGTGATCCTTACTAGCTGGAAGTAAGGGAGATGGGGCATGAAGTTATTTCTAGGAGTTGGACACATACCAAGGTTAGCTCAGTTCTGGGCATCTTTGAAATACCTATACAAACTTGTTCCTACATAGTAACTTGCAACTTTGAATGAGAATGTGCTTGCTTACAGCAACGTGCTATATGTTCTGAATGCCCGATTTGGGAATCTGTGTCAAAACTTTGTTAGGAATTATGTGATCCTTACTAGCTGGAAGTAAGGGAGATGGGGCATGAAGTTATTTCTAGGAGTTGGACACATACCAAGTTTCGCTCAGTTCTGGGCATCTTTGAAATACCTATACAAACTTGATCCTACATAGTAACTTGCATCTTTGAATGAGAATGTGCTTGCTTGCAGCAACGTGCTATATGTTTTGAATGCCCGATTTGGGAATCTGTGTCAAAACTTTGTTAGGAATTATGTGATCCTTACTAGCTGGAAGTAAGGGAGATGGGGCATGAAGTTATTTCTAGGAGTTGGACACATACCAAGTTTAGCTCAGTTCTGGGCATCTTTGAAATACCTATACAAACTTGTTCCTACATAGTAACTTGCATCTTTGAATGAGAATCTGCTTGCCTACAGCAACGTGCTATATGTTCTGAATGCCCGAATTGGGAATCTGTGTCAAAACTTTGTTAGGAATTATGTGATCCTTACTAGCTGGAAGTAGGGGAGATGGGGCATGAAGTTATTTCTAGGAGTTGGACACATACCAAGTTTAGCTCAGTTCTGAGCATCTTTGAAATACCTATACAAACTTGTTCCTACATAGTAACTTGCATTTTTGAATGAGAATGTTCTTGCTTACAGCAACGTGCTATATGTTCGGAATGCCCGAATTGGCAATCTGTGTCAAAACTTTGTTAGGAATTATGTGATCCTTACTAGCTGGAAGTAAGGGAGATGGGGCATGAAGTTATTTCTACGAGTTGGACACATACCAATATTAGCTCAGTTCTGGGCATCTTTGAAATACCTATACAAACTTGTTCCTACCTAGTAACTTGCATCTTTGAATGAGAATGCGCTTGCTTGCAGCAACGTGCTATATGTTCTGAATGCCCGAATAGGGAATCTGTGTCAAAACTTTGTTAGAAATTATGTGATCCTTACTAGCTGGAAGTAAGGGAGATGGGGCATGAAGTTATTTCTAGGAGTTGGACACATACCAAGTTGAGCTTAGTTCTGGGCATTTTGAAATACCTATACAAACTTGTTCCTACCTAGTAACTTGCAACTTTCAATGAGAATCTGCTTGCTTATAGCAACGTGCTATATGTTCTGAATGCCGGAATAGGGAATCTGTGTCAAAACTTTGTTAGGAATTATGTGATCCTTACTAGCTGGAAGTAAGGGAGATGGGGCATGAAGTTATTTCTAGGAGTTGGACACATACCAAGTTTAGCTCAGTTCTGGGCATCTTTGAAATACCTATACAAACTTGTTCCTACCTAGTAACTTGCAACTTTGAATGAAAATGTGCTTGCTTACAGCAACGTGCTATATGTTCTGAATGCCCGAATTGGGAATCTGTGTCAAAACTTTGTTAGGAATTATGTGATCCTTACTAGCTGGAAGTTAGGGAGATGGGGCATGAAGTTATTTCTAGGAGTTGGACACATACCAAGTTTCGCTCAGTTCTGGGCATCTTTGAAATACCTATACAAACTTGATCCTACATAGTAACTTGCATCTTTGAATGAGAATGTGCTTGCTTGCAGCAACGTGCTATATGTTTTGAATGCCCGATTTGGGAATCTGTGTCAAAACTTTGTTAGGAATTATGTGATCCTTACTAGCTGGAAGTAAGGGAGATGGGGCATGAAGTTATTTCTAGGAGTTGGACACATACCAAGTTAGCTCAGTTCTGGGCATCTTTGAAATACCTATACAAACTTGTTCCTACATAGTAACTTGCATCTTTGAATGAGAATCTGCTTGCCTACAGCAACGTGCTATATGTTCTGAATGCCCGAATTGGGAATCTGTGTCAAAACTTTGTTAGGAATTATGTGATCCTTACTAGCTGGAAGTAGGGGAGATGGGGCATGAAGTTATTTCTAGGAGTTGGACACATACCAAGTTTAGCTCAGTTCTGAGCATCTTTGAAATACCTATACAAACTTGTTCCTACATAGTAACTTGCATTTTTGAATGAGAATGTTCTTGCTTACAGCAACGTGCTATATGTTCGGAATGCCCGAATTGGCAATCTGTGTCAAAACTTTGTTAGGAATTATGTGATCCTTACTAGCTGGAAGTAAGGGAGATGGGGCATGAAGTTATTTCTACGAGTTGGACACATACCAATATTAGCTCAGTTCTGGGCATCTTTGAAATACCTATACAAACTTGTTCCTACCTAGTAACTTGCATCTTTGAATGAGAATGCGCTTGCTTGCAGCAACGTGCTATATGTTCTGAATGCCCGAATAGGGAATCTGTGTCAAAACTTTGTTAGAAATTATGTGATCCTTACTAGCTGGAAGTAAGGGAGATGGGGCATGAAGTTATTTCTAGGAGTTGGACACATACCAAGTTGAGCTTAGTTCTGGGCATTTTGAAATACCTATACAAACTTGTTCCTACCTAGTAACTTGCAACTTTCAATGAGAATCTGCTTGCTTATAGCAACGTGCTATATGTTCTGAATGCCGGAATAGGGAATCTGTGTCAAAACTTTGTTAGGAATTATGTGATCCTTACTAGCTGGAAGTAAGGGAGATGGGGCATGAAGTTATTTCTAGGAGTTGGACACATACCAAGTTTAGCTCAGTTCTGGGCATCTTTGAAATACCTATACAAACTTGTTCCTACCTAGTAACTTGCAACTTTGAATGAAAATGTGCTTGCTTACAGCAACGTGCTATATGTTCTGAATGCCCGAATTGGGAATCTGTGTCAAAACTTTGTTAGGAATTATGTGATCCTTACTAGCTGGAAGTTAGGGAGATGGGGCATGAAGTTATTTCTAGGAGTTGCACACATACCAAGTTTAGCTCAGTTCTGGGCATCTTTGAAATACCTATACAAACTTGTTCCTACATAGTAACTTGCAACTTTGAATGAAAATGTGCTTGCTTACACCAACGTGCTATATGTTCTGAATGCCCGAATTGGGAATCTGTGTGAAAACATTGTTAGGAATTATGTGATCCTTACTAGCTGGAAGTAAGGGAGATGGGGCATGAAGTTAATTCTAGGAGTTGGACACATACCAAGTTTAGCTCAGTTCTGGGCATCTTTGAAATACCTATACAAACTTGTTCCTACATAGTAACTTGCATCTTTGAATGAGAATCTGCTTGCTTACAGCAACGTGCTATATGTTCTTAATGCCCGAATTGGGAATCTGTGTCAAAACTTTGTTAGGAATTATGTGATCCTTACTAGCTGGAAGTAAGGGAGATGGGGCATGAAGTTATTTCTAGGAGTTGGACACATACCAAGTTTAGCTCAGTTCTGGGCATCTTTGAAATACCTATACAAACTTGTTCCTACATAGTATCTTGCAACTTTGAATGAGAATGTGCTTGCTTACAGCAACGTGCTACATGTTCTGAATGCCCGAATTGGGAATCTGTGTCAAAACTTTGTTAGGAATTATGTGATCCTTACTAGCTGGAAGTAAGGGAGATGGGGCAAGAAGTTATTTCTAGGAGTTGGACACATACCAAGTTTAGCTCAGTTCTGGGCATCTTTGAAATACCTATACAAACTTGTTCCTACATAGTAACTTGCATCTTTGAATGAGAATGTGCTTGCTTGCAGCAACGTGCTATATGTTCTGAATGCCCGAATTGGGAATCTGTGTCAAAACTTTGTTAGGAATTATGTGATCCTTACTAGCTGGAAGTAAGGGAGATGGGGCATGATGTTATTTCTAGGAGTTGGACACATACCAAGTTTAGCTCAGTTCTGGGCATCTTTGAAATACCTATACAAACTTGTTCCTACATAGTAACTTGCAACTTTGAATGAGAATGTGCTTGCTTGCAGGAACGTGCTATATGTTCTGAATGCCCGAATTGGCAATCTGTGTCAAAACTTTGTTAGGAAATATGTGATCCTCACTAGCTGGAAGTAAGGGAGATGGGGCATGAAGTTATTTCTAGGAGTTGGACACATACCAAGTTTAGCTCAGTTCTGGGCATCTTTGAAATACTTATACAAACTTGTTCCTACATAGTAACTTGCAACTTTGAATGAGAATGTGCTTGCTTACAGCAACGTGCTATATGTTCTGAATGCCCGAATTGGCAATCTGTGTCAAAACTTTGTTAGGAATTATGTGATCCTCACTAGCTGGAAGTAAGGGAGATGGGGCATGAAGTTATTTCTAGGAGTTGGACACATACCAAGGTTAGCTCAGTTCTGGGCATCTTTGAAATACCTATACAAACTTGTTCCTACATAGTAACTTGCATCTTTGAATGAGAATCTGCTTCCTTACAGCAACGTGCTATATGTTCTGAATGCCCGAATTGGGAATCTAGGTCAAAACTTTGTTAGGAATTATGTGATCCTTACTAGCTGGAAGTAAGGGAGATGGGGCATGAAGTTATTTCTAGGAGTTGGACACATACCAAGTTTAGCTCAGTTCTGGGCATCTTTCAAATACCTATACAAACTTGTTCCTACATAGTAACTTGCATCTTTGAATGAGAATCTGCTTGCTTACAGCAACGTGCTATATGTTCTGAATGCCCGAATTGGGAATCTGTGTCAAAACTTTGTTAGGAATTATGTGATCCTTACTAGCTGGAAGTAAGGGAGATGGGGCATGAAGTTATTTCTAGGAGTTGGACACATACCAAGTTTCGCTCAGTTCTGGGCATCTTTGAAATACCTATACAAACTTGTTCCTACATAGTAACTTGCAACTTTGAATGAGAATGTGCTTGCTTACAGCAACGTGCTATATGTTCTGAATGCCCGAATTGGGAATCTGTGTCAAAACTTTGTTAGGAATTATGTGATCCTTACTAGCTGGAAGTAAGGGAGATGGAGCATGAAGTTATTTCTAGGAGTTGGACACATACCAAGTTTAGCTCAGTTCTGGGCATCTTTGAAATACCTATACAAACTTGTTCCTACATAGTAACTTGCAACTTTGAATGAGAATGTGCTTGCTTACAGCAACGTGCTATATGTTCTGAATGCCCGAATTGGCAATCTGTGTCAAAACTTTGTTAGGAATTATGTGATCCTTACTAGCTGGAAGTAAGGGAGATGGGGCATGAAGTTATTTCTAGGAGTTGGACACATACCAAGTTTAGCTCAGTTCTGGGCATCTTTGAAATACCTATACAAACTTGTTCCTACATAGTAACTTGCATCTTTGAATGAGAATGTGCTTGCTTGCAGCAACGTGCTATATGTTCTGAATGCCCGAATTGGCAATCGGTGTCAAAACTTTCTTAGGAATTATGTGATCCTTACTAGCTGGAAGTAAGGGAGATGGGGCATGAAGTTATTTCTAGGAGTTGGACACATACCAAGTTTAGCTCAGTTCTGGGCATCTTTGAAATACCTATACAAACTTGTTCCTACATAGTAACTTGCAACTTTGAATGAGAATGTGCTTGCTTGCAGCAACGTGCTATATGTTCTGAATGCCCGAATAGGGAATCTGTGTCAAAACTTTGTAAGGAATTATGTGATCCTTAGTAGCTGGAAGTAAGGGAGATGGGGCATGAAGTTATTTCTAGGAGTTGGACACATACCAAGTTTAGCTCAGTTCTGGGCATCTTTGAAATACCTATACAAACTTGTTCCTACATAGTAACTTGCAATTTTGAATGAGAATGTGCTTGCTTACAGCAACGTGCTATATGTTCTGAATGCCCGAATTGGGAATCTGTGTCAAAACTTTGTAAGGAATTATGTGATCCTTAGTAGCTGGAAGTAAGGGAGATGGGGCATGAAGTTATTTCTAGGAGTTGGACACATACCAAGTTTAGCTCAGTTCTGGGCATCTTCGAAATACCTATACAAACTTGTTCCTACATAGTAACTTGCAACTTTGAATGAGAATGTGCTTGCTTGCAGCAACGTGCTATATGTTCTGAATGCCCGAATAGGGAATCTGTGTCAAAACTTTGTAAGGAATTATGTGATCCTTAGTAGCTGGAAGTAAGGGAGATGGGGCATGAAGTTATTTCTAGGAGTTGGAAACATACCAAGTTTCGCTCAGTTCTGGGCATCTTTGAAATACCTATACAAACTTGTTCCTACATAGTAACTTGCAACTTTGAATGGGAATGTGCTTGCTTACAGCAACGTGCTATATGTTCTGAATGCCCGAATTGGGAATCTGTGTCAAAACTTTGTTAGGAATTATGTGATCCTTACTAGCTGGAAGTAAGGGAGATGGGGCATGAAGTTATTTCTAGGAGTTGGACACATACCAAGTTTAGCTCAGTTCTGGGCATCTTTGAAATACCTATACAAACTTGTTCCTACATAGTAACTTGCAACTTTGAATGAGAATGTGCTTGCTTACAGCAACGTGCTATATGTTCTGAATGCCCGAATTGGCAATCTGTGTCAAAACTTTGTTAGGAATTATGTGATCCTTACTAGCTGGAAGTAAGGGAGATGGGGCATGAAGTTATTTCTAGGAGTTGGACACATACCAAGTTTAGCTCAGTTCTGGGCATCTTTGAAATACCTATACAAACTTGTTCCTACATAGTAACTTGCAACTTTGAATGAGAATGTGCTTGCTTACAGCAACGTGCTATATGTTCTGAATGCCCGAATAGGGAATCTGTGTAAAAACTTTGTTAGGAATTATGTGATCCTTACTAGCTGGAAGTAAGGGAGATGGGGCATGAAGTTATTTCTAGGAGTTGGACACATACCAAGTTTAGCTCAGTTCTGGGCATCTTTGAAATACCTATACAAACTTGTTCCTACATAGTAACTTGAATCTTTGAATGAGAATGTGCTTGCTTACAGCAACGTGCTATATGTTCTGAATGCCCGAATTGGCAATCTGTGTCAAAACTTTGTTAGGAATTATGTGATCCTTACTAGCTGGAAGTAAGGGAGATGGGGCATGAAGTTATTTCTAGGAGTTGGACACATACCAAGTTTAGCTCAGTTCTGGGCATCTTTGAAATACCTATACAAACTTGTTCCTACATAGTAACTTGCAACTTTGAATGAGAATGTACTTGCTTACAGCAACGTGCTATATGTTCTGAATGCCCGATTTGGGAATCTGTGTCAAAACTTTGTTAGGAATTATGTGATCCTTACTAGCTGGAAGTAAGGGAGATGGGGCATGAAGTTATTTCTAGGAGTTGGACACATACCAAGTTTAGCTCAGTTCTGGGCATCTTTGAAATACCTATACAAACTTGTTCCTACATAGTAACTTGCAACTTTGAATGAGAATGTGCTTGCTTACAGCAACGTGCTATATGTTCTGAATGCCCGATTTGGGAATCTGTGTCAAAACTTTGTTAGGAATTATGTGATCCTTACTAGCTGGAAGTAAGGGAGATGGGGCATGAAGTTATTTCTAGGAGTTGGACACATACCAAGTTTCGCTCAGTTCTGGGCATCTTTGAAATACCTATACAAACTTGATCCTACATAGTAACTTGCATCTTTGAATGAGAATGTGCTTGCCTGCAGCAACGTGCTATATGTTCTGAATGCCCGATTTGGGAATCTGTGTCAAAACTTTGTTAGGAATTATGTGATCCTTACTAGCTGGAAGTAAGGGAGATGGGGCATGAAGTTATTTCTAGGAGTTGGACACATACCAAGTTTAGCTCAGTTCTGGGCATCTTTGAAATACCTATACAAACTTGTTCCTACATAGTAACTTGCATCTTTGAATGAGAATCTGCTTGCCTACAGCAACGTGCTATATGTTCTGAATGCCCGAATTGGGAATCTGTGTCAAAACTTTGTTAGGAATTATGTGATCCTTACTAGCTGGAAGTAGGGGAGATGGGGCATGAAGTTATTTCTAGGAGTTGGACACATACCAAGTTTAGCTCAGTTCTGAGCATCTTTGAAATACCTATACAAACTTGTTCCTACATAGTAACTTGTATCTTTGAATGAGAATGTTCTTGCTTACAGCAACGTGCTATATGTTCGGAATGCCCGAATTGGCAATCTGTGTCAAAACTTTGTTAGGAATTATGTGATCCTTACTAGCTGGAAGTAAGGGAGATGGGGCATGAAGTTATTTCTACGAGTTGGACACATAGCAAGTTTAGCTCAGTTCTGGGCATCTTTGAAATACCTATACAAACTTGTTCCTACCTAGTAACTTGCATCTTTGAATGAGAATGTGCTTGCTTGCAGCAACGTGCTATATGTTCTGAATGCCCGAATAGGGAATCTGTGTCAAAACTTTGTTAGAAATTATGTGATCCTTACTAGCTGGAAGTAAGGGAGATGGGGCATGAAGTTATTTCTAGGAGTTGGACACATACCAAGTTGAGCTTAGTTCTGGGCATTTTGAAATACCTATATAAACTTGTTCCTACCTAGTAACTTGCAACTTTCAATGAGAATCTGCTTGCTTATAGCAACGTGCTATATGTTCTGAATGCCGGAATAGGGAATCTGTGTCAAAACTTTGTTAGGAATCATGTGATCCTTACTAGCTGGAAGTAAGGGAGATGGGGCATGAAGTTATTTCTAGGAGTTGGACACATACCAAGTTTAGCTCAGTTCTGGGCATCTTTGAAATACCTATACAAACTTGTTCCTACCTAGTAACTTGCAACTTTGAATGAAAATGTGCTTGCTTACAGCAACGTGCTATATGTTCTGAATGCCCGAATTGGGAATCTGTGTCAAAACTTTGTTAGGAATTATGTGATCCTTACTAGCTGGAAGTTAGGGAGATGGGGCATGAAGTTATTTCTAGGAGTTGGACACATACCAAGTTTAGCTCAGTTCTGGGCATCTTTGAAATACCTATACAAACTTGTTCCTACATAGTAACTTGCAACTTTGAATGAAAATGTGCTTGCTTACACCAACGTGCTATATGTTCTGAATGCCCGAATTGGGAATCTGTGTGAAAACATTGTTAGGAATTATGTGATCCTTACTAGCTGGAAGTAAGGGAGATGGGACATGAAGTTATTTCTAGGAGTTGGACACATACCAAGTTTAGCTCAGTTCTGGGCATCTTTGAAATACCTATACAAACTTGTTCCTACATAGTAACTTGCCACTTTGAATGAGAATGTGCTTGCTTGCAGCAACGTGCTATATGTTCTGAAGGCCCGAATTGGGAATCTGTGTCAAAACTTTGTTAGGAATTATGTGATCCTTACTAGCTGGAAGTAAGGGAGATGGGGCATGAAGTTATTTCTAGGAGTTGGACACATACCAAGTTTAGCTCAGTTCTGGGCATCTTTGAAATACCTATACAAACTTGTTCCTACATAGTAACTTGCAACTTTGAATGAGAATGTGCTTGCTTACAGCAACGTGCTATATGTTCTGAATGCCCGAATTGGCAATCTGTGTCAAAACTTTGTTAGGAATTATGTGATCCTTACTAGCTGGAAGTAAGGGAGATGGGGCATGAAGTTATTTCTAGGAGTTGGACACATACCAAGTTTAGCTCAGTTCTGGGCATCTTTGAAATACCTATACAAACTTGTTCCTACATAGTAACTTGCATCTTTGAATGAGAATGTGCTTGCTTACAGCAACGTGCTATATGTTCTGAATGCCCGAATTGGCAATCTGTGTCAAAACTTTGTTAGGAATTATGTGATCCTTACTAGCTGGAAGTAAGGGAGATGGGGCATGATGTTATTTCTATGAGTTGGACACATACCAAGTTTAGCTCAGTTCTGGGCATCTTTGAAATACCTATACAAACTTGTTCCTACATAGTAACTTGCATCTTTGAATGAGAATGTGCTTGCTTGCAGCAACGTGCTATATGTTCTGAATGCCCGAATTGGCAATCTGTGTCAAAACTTTCTTAGGAATTATGTGATCCTTACTAGCTGGAAGTAAGGGAGATGGGGCATGAAGTTATTTCTAGGAGTTGGACACATACCAAGTTTAGCTCAGTTCTGGGCATCTTTGAAATACCTATACAAACTTGTTCCTACATAGTAACTTGCAACTTTGAATGAGAATGTGCTTGCTTGCAGCAACGTGCTATATGTTCTGAATGCCCGAATAGGGAATCTGTGTCAAAACTTTGTAAGGAATTATGTGATCCTTAGTAGCTGGAAGTAAGGGAGATGGGGCATGAAGTTATTTCTAGGAGTTGGACACATACCAAGTTTAGCTCAGTTCTGGGCATCTTTGAAATACCTATACAAACTTGTTCCTACATAGTAACTTGCAACTTTGAATGAGAATGTGCTTGCTTACAGCAACGTGCTATATGTTCTGAATGCCCGAATTGGGAATCTGTGTCAAAACTTTGTAAGGAATTATGTGATCCTTAGTAGCTGGAAGTAAGGGAGATGGGGCATGAAGTTATTTCTAGGAGTTGGACACATACCAAGTTTAGCTCAGTTCTGGGCATCTTCGAAATACCTATACAAACTTGTTCCTACATAGTAACTTGCAACTTTGAATGAGAATGTGCTTGCTTGCAGCAACGTGCTATATGTTCTGAATGCCCGAATAGGGAATCTGTGTCAAAACTTTGTAAGGAATTATGTGATCCTTAGTAGCTGGAAGTAAGGGAGTTGGGGCATGAAGTTATTTCTAGGAGTTGGACACATACCAAGTTTCGCTCAGTTCTGGGCATCTTTGAAATACCTATACAAACTTGTTCCTACATAGTAACTTGCAACTTTGAATGAGAATGTGCTTGCTTACAGCAACGTGCTATATGTTCTGAATGCCCGAATTGGGAATCTGTGTCAAAACTTTGTTAGGAATTATGTGATCCTTACTAGCTGGAAGTAAGGGAGATGGGGCATGAAGTTATTTCTAGGAGTTGGACACATACCAAGTTTAGCTCAGTTCTGGGCATCTTTGAAATACCTATACAAACTTGTTCCTACATAGTAACTTGCAACTTTGAATGAGAATCTGCTTGCTTACACCAACGTGCTATATGTTCTGAATGCCCGAATTGGGAATCTGTGTGAAATCATTGTTAGGAATTATGTGATCCTTACTAGCTGGAAGTAAGGGAGATGGGGCATGAAGTTATTTCTAGGAGTTGGACACATACCAAGTTTAGCTCAGTTCTGGGCATCTTTGAAATACCTATACAAACTTGTTCCTACATAGTAACTTGCATCTTTAAATGAGAATCTGCTTGCTTACAGCAACGTGCTATATGTTCTGAATGCCCGAATTGGGAATCTGTGTCAAAACTTTGTTAGGAATTATGTGATCCTTACTAGCTGGAAGTAAGGGAGATGGGGCATGAAGTTATTTCTAGGAGTTGGACACATACCAAGTTTAGCTCAGTTCTGGGCATCTTTGAAATACCTATACAAACTTGTTCCTACATAGTATCTTGCAACTTTGAATGAGAATGTGCTTGCTTACAGCAACGTGCTACATGTTCTGAATGCCCGAATTGGGAATCTGTGTCAAAACTTTGTTAGGAATTATGTGATCCTTACTAGCTGGAAGTAAGGGAGATGGGGCATGAAGTTATTTCTAGGAGTTGGACACATACCAAGTTTAGCTCAGTTCTGGGCATCTTTGAAATACCTATACAAACTTGTTCCTACATAGTAACTTGCATCTTTGAATGAGAATGTGCTTGCTTGCAGCAACGTGCTATATGTTCTGAATGCCCGAATACGGAATCTGTGTCAAAACTTTGTTAGGAATTATGTGATCCTTACTAGTTGGAAGTAAGGGAGATGGGGCATGAAGTTATTTCTAGGAGTTGGACACATACCAAGTTTAGCTCAGTTCTGGGCATCTTTGAAATACCTATACAAACTTGTTCCTACATAGTAACTTGCATCTTTGAATGAGAATCTGCTTGCCTACAGCAACGTGCTATATGTTCTGAATGCCCGAATTGGGAATCTGTGTCAAAACTTTGTTAGGAATTATGTGATCCTTACTAGCTGGAAGTAAGGGAGATGGGGCATGAAGTTATTTCTAGGAGTTGGACACATACCAAGTTTAGCTCAGTTCTGGGCATCTTTGAAATACCTATACAAACTTGTTCCTACATAGTAACTTGCATCTTTGAATGAGAATGTGCTTGCTTACAGCAACGTGCTATATGTTCTGAATGCCCGAATTGGCAATCTGTGTCAAAACTTTGTTAGGAATTATGTGATCCTTACTAGCTGGAAGTAAGGGAGATGGGGCATCAAGTTATTTCTAGGAGTTGGACACATACCAAGTTTAGCTCAGTTCTGGGCATCTTTGAAATACCTATACAAACTTGTTCGTACCTAGTAACTTGCAACTTTGAATGAGAATGTGCTTGCTTGCAGCAACGTGCTATATGTTCTGAATGCCCGAATAGGGAATCTGTGTCAAAACTTTGTTAGGAATTATGTGATCCTTACTAGCTGGAAGTAAGGGAGATGGAGCATGAAGTTATTTCTTGGAGTTGGACACATACCAAGTTTAGCTCAGTTCTGGGCATCTTTGAAATACTTATACAAACATGTTCCTACCTGGTAACTTGCATCTTTGAATGAGAATGTGCTTGCTTGCAGCAACGTACTATATGTTCTGAATGCCCGAATAGGGAATCTGTGTCAAAACTTTGTTAGAAATTATGTGATCCTTACTAGCTGGAAGTAAGGGAGATGGGGCATGAAGTTATTTCTAGGAGTTGGACACATACCAAGTTGAGCTCAGTTCTGGGCATCTTTGAAATACCTATACAAACTTGTTCCTACCTAGTAACTTGCATCTTTGAATGAGAATCTGCTTGCTTATAGCAACGTGCTGTATGTTCTGAATGCCCGAATAGGGAATCTGTGTCAAAACTTTGTTAGGAATTATGTGATCCTTACTAGCTGGAAGTAAGGGAGATGGGGCATGAAGTTATTTCTAGGAGTTGGACACATACCAAGTTTAGCTCAGTTCTGGGCATCTTTGAAATACCTATACAAACTTGTTCCTACCTAGTAACTTGCAACTTTGAATGAAAATGTGCTTGCTTACAGCAACGTGCTATATGTTCTGAATGCCCGAATTGGGAATCTGTGTCAAAACTTAGTTAGGAATTATGTGATCCTTACTAGCTGGAAGTAAGGGAGATGGGGCATGAAGTTATTTCTAGGAGTTGGACACATACCAAGTTTAGCTCAGTTCTGGGCATCTTTGAAATACCTATACAAACTTGTTCCTACATAGTAACTTGCAACTTTGAATGAAAATGTGCTTGCTTGCAGCAACGTGCTATATGTTCTGAATGCCCGAATTGGGAATCTGTGTGAAAACATTGTTAGGAATTATGTGATCCTTACTAGCTGGAAGTAAGGGAGATGGGGCATGAAGTTATTTCTAGGAGTTGGACACATACCAAGTTTAGCTCAGTTCTGGGCATCTTTGAAATACCTATACAAACTTGTTCCTACATACTAACTTGCATCTTTGAATGAGAATCTGCTTGCTTACAGCAACGTGCTATATGTTCTGAATGCCCGAATTGGGAATTTGTGTCAAAACTTTGTTAGGAATTATGTGATCCTTACTAGCTGGAAGTAAGGGAGATGGGGCATGAAGTTATTTCTAGGAGTTGGACACATACCAAGTTTAGCTCAGTTCTGGGCATCTTTGAAATACCTATACAAACTTGTTCCTACATAGTAACTTGCAACTTTGAATGAGAATGTGCTTGCTTGCAGCAACGTGCTATATGTTCTGAATGCCCGAATAGGGAATCTGTGTCAAAACTTTGTTAGGAATTATGTGATCCTTACTAGCTGGAAGTAAGGGAGATGGGGCATAAAGTTATTTCTAGGAGTTGGACACATACCAAGTTTAGCTCAGTTCTGGGCATCTTTGAAATACCTATACAAACTTGTTCCTACATAGTAACTTGCATCTTTGAATGAGAATGTGCTTGCTTACAGCAACGTGCTATATGTTCTGAATGCCCGAATTGGCAATCTGTGTCAAAACTTTGTTAGGAATTATGTGATCCTTACTAGCTGGAAGTAAGGGAGATGGGGCATGAAGTTATTTCTAGGAGTTGGACACATACCAAGTTTAGCTCAGTTCTGGGCATCTTTGAAATACCTATACAAACTTGTTCCTACCTAGTAACTTGCATCTTTGAATGAGAATGTGCTTGCTTACAGCAACGTGCTATATGTTCTGAATGCCCGAATTGGGAATCTGTGTCAAAACTTTGTTAGGAATTATGTGATCCTTACTAGCTGGAAGTAAGGGAGATGGGGCATGAAGTTATTTCTAGGAGTTGGACACATACCAAGTTTAGCTCAGTTCTGGGCATCTTTGAAATACCTATACAAACTTGTTCCTACATAGTAACTTGCATCTTTGAATGAGAATGTGCTTGCTTACAGCAACGTGCTATATGTTCTGAATGCCCGAATTGGGAATCTGTGTCAAAACTTTCTTAGGAATTATGTGATCCTTACTAGCTGGAAGTAAGGGAGATGGGGCATGAAGTTATTTCTAGGAGTTGGACACATACCAAGTTTAGCTCAGTTCTCGGCATCTTTGAAATACCTATACAAACTTGTTCCTACATAGTAACTTGCAACTTTGAATGAGAATGTGCTTGCTTACAGCAACGTGCTATATGTTCTGAATGCCCGAATTGGGAATCTGTGTCAAAACTTTGTTAGGAAATATGTGATCCTTACTAGCTGGAAGTAAGGGAGATGGGGCATGAAGTTATTTCTAGGAGTTGGACACATACCAAGTTTAGCTCAGTTCTGGGCATCTTTGAAATACCTATACAAACTTGTTCCTACATAGTAACTTGCATCTTTGAATGAGAATGTGCTTGCTTACAGCAACGTGCTATATGTTCTGAATGCCCGAATTGGGAATCTGTGTCAAAACTTTGTTAGGAATTATGTGATCCTTACTAGCTGGAAGTAAGGGAGATGGGGCATCAAGTTATTTCTAGGAGTTGGACACATACCAAGTTTAGCTCAGTTCTGGGCATCTTTGAAATACCTATACAAACTTGTTCCTACCTAGTAACTTGCAACTTTGAATGAGAATGTGCTTGCTTGCAGCAACGTGCTATATGTTCTGAATGCCCGAATAGGGAATCTGTGTCAAAACTTTGTTAGGAATTATGTGATCCTTACTAGCTGGAAGTAAGGGAGATGGAGCATGAAGTTATTTCTTGGAGTTGGACACATACCAAGTTTAGCTCAGTTCTGGGCATCTTTGAAATACTTATACAAACATGTTCCTACCTGGTAACTTGCATCTTTGAATGAGAATGTGCTTGCTTGCAGCAACGTACTATATGTTCTGAATGCCCGAATAGGGAATCTGTGTCAAAACTTTGTTAGAAATTATGTGATCCTTACTAGCTGGAAGTAAGGGAGATGGGGCATGAAGTTATTTCTAGGAGTTGGACACATACCAAGTTGAGCTCAGTTCTGGGCATCTTTGAAATACCTATACAAACTTGTTCCTACCTAGTAACTTGCATCTTTGAATGAGAATCTGCTTGCTTATAGCAACGTGCTGTATGTTCTGAATGCCCGAATAGGGAATCTGTGTCAAAACTTTGTTAGGAATTATGTGATCCTTACTAGCTGGAAGTAAGGGAGATGGGGCATGAAGTTATTTCTAGGAGTTGGACACATACCAAGTTTAGCTCAGTTCTGGGCATCTTTGAAATACCTATACAAACTTGTTCCTACCTAGTAACTTGCAACTTTGAATGAAAATGTGCTTGCTTACAGCAACGTGCTATATGTTCTGAATGCCCGAATTGGGAATCTGTTTCAAAACTTAGTTAGGAATTATGTGATCCTTACTAGCTGGAAGTAAGGGAGATGGGGCATGAAGTTATTTCTAGGAGTTGGACACATACCAAGTTTAGCTCAGTTCTGGGCATCTTTGAAATACCTATACAAACTTGTTCCTACATAGTAACTTGCAACTTTGAATGAAAATGTGCTTGCTTGCAGCAACGTGCTATATGTTCTGAATGCCCGAATTGGGAATCTGTGTGAAAACATTGTTAGGAATTATGTGATCCTTACTAGCTGGAAGTAAGGGAGATGGGGCATGAAGTTATTTCTAGGAGTTGGACACATACCAAGTTTAGCTCAGTTCTGGGCATCTTTGAAATACCTATACAAACTTGTTCCTACATACTAACTTGCATCTTTGAATGAGAATCTGCTTGCTTACAGCAACGTGCTATATGTTCTGAATGCCCGAATTGGGAATTTGTGTCAAAACTTTGTTAGGAATTATGTGATCCTTACTAGCTGGAAGTAAGGGAGATGGGGCATGAAGTTATTTCTAGGAGTTGGACACATACCAAGTTTAGCTCAGTTCTGGGCATCTTTGAAATACCTATACAAACTTGTTCCTACATAGTAACTTGCAACTTTGAATGAAAATGTGCTTGCTTACACCAACGTGCTATATGTTCTGAATGCCCGAATTGGGAATCTGTGTGAAAACATTGTTAGGAATTATGTGATCCTTACTAGCTGGAAGTAAGGGAGATGGGGCATGAAGTTATTTCTAGGAGTTGGACACATACCAAGTTTAGCTCAGTTCTGGGCATCTTTGAAATACCTATACAAACTTGTTCCTACCTAGTAACTTGCAACTGTGAATGAAAATGTGCTTGCTTACAGCAACGTGCTATATGTTCTGAATGCCCGAATTGGGAATCTGTGTCAAAACTTTGTTAGGAATTATGTGATCCTTACTAGCTGGAAGTAAGGGAGATGGGGCATGAAGTTATTTCTAGGAGTTGGACACATACCAAGTTTAGCTCAGTTCTGGGCATCTTTGAAATACCTATACAAACTTGTTCCTACATAGTAACTTGCAACTTTGAATGAAAATGTGCTTGATTGCAGCAACGTGCTATATGTTCTGAATGCCCGAATTGGGAATCTGTGTGAAAACATTGTTAGGAATTATGTGATCCTTACTAGCTGGAAGTAAGGGAGATGGGGCATGAAGTTATTTCTAGGAGTTGGACACATACCAAGTTTAGCTCAGTTCTGGGCATCTTTGAAATACCTATACAAACTTGTTCCTACATACTAACTTGCATCTTTGAATGAGAATCTGCTTGCTTACAGCAACGTGCTATATGTTCTGAATGCCCGAATTGGGAATCTGTGTCAAAACTTTGTTAGGAATTATGTGATCCTTACTAGCTGGAAGTAAGGGAGATGGGGCATGAAGTTATTTCTAGGAGTTGGACACATACCAAGTTTAGCTCAGTTCTGGGCATCTTTGAAATACCTATACAAACTTGTTCCTACATAGTAACTTGCAACTTTGAATGAAAATGTGCTTGCTTACACCAACGTGCTATATGTTCTGAATGCCCGAATTGGGAATCTGTGTGAAAACATTGTTAGGAATTATGTGATCCTTACTAGCTGGAAGTAAGAGAGTTGGGGCATGAAGTTATTTCTAGGAGTTGGACACATACCAAGTTTAGCTCAGTTCTGGGCATCTTTGAAATACCTATACAAACTTGTTCCTACATACTAACTTGCATCTTTGAATGAGAATCTGCTTGCTTACAGCAACGTGCTATATGTTCTGAATGCCCGAATTGGGAATCTGTGTCAAAACTTTGTTAGGAATTATGTGATCCTTACTAGCTGGAAGTAAGGGAGATGGGGCATGAAGTTATTTCTAGGAGTTGGACACATACCAAGTTTAGCTCAGTTCTGGGCATCTTTGAAATACCTATACAAACTTGTTCCTACATAGTAACTTGCAACTTTGAATGAGAATGTGCTTGCTTACAGCAACGTGCTATATGTTCTGAATACCCGAATTGGGAATCTGTGTCAAAACTTTGTTAGGAATTATGTGATCCTTACTAGCTGGAAGTAAGGGAGATGGGGCATGAAGTTATTTCTAGGAGTTGGACGCATACCAAGTTTAGCTCAGTTCTGGGCATCTTTGAAATACCTATACAAACTTGTTCCTACATAGTAACTTGCAACTTTCAATGAGAATGTGCTTGCTTACAGCAACGTGCTATATGTTCTGAATGCCCGAATTGGGAATCTGTGTCAAAACTTTGTTAGGAATTATGTGATCCTTACTAGCTGGAAGTAAGGGAGATGGGGCATGAAGTTATTTCTAGGAGTTGGACGCATACCAAGTTTAGCTCAGTTCTGGGCATCTTTGATATACCTATACAAACTTGTCCCTACATAGTAACTTGCAACTTTGAATGAGAATGTGCTTGCTTACAGCAACGTGCTATATGTTCTGAATGCCCGAATTGGGAATCTGTGTCAAAACTTTGTTAGGAATTATGTGATCCTTACTAGCTGGAAGTAAGGGAGATGGGGCATGAAGTTATTTCTAGGAGTTGGACACATACCAAGTTTAGCTCAGTTCTGGGCATCTTTGAAATACCTATACAAACTTGTTCCTACATAGCAACTTGCAACTTTGAATGAGAATGTGCTTGCTTACAGCAACGTGCTATATGTTCTGAATGCACGAATTGGGAATCTGTGTCAAAACTTTGTTAGGAATTATGTGATCCTTACTAGCTGGAAGTAAGGGAGATGGGGCATGAAGTTATTTCTAGGAGTTGGACACATACCAAGTTTAGCTCAGTTCTGGGCATCTTTGAAATACCTATACAAACTTGTTCCTACATAGTAACTTGCATCTTTGAATGAGAATCTGCTTGCTTACAGCAACGTGCTATATGTTCTGAATGCCCGAATTGGGAATCTGTGTCAAAACTTTGTTAGGAATTATGTGATCCTTACTAGCTGGAAGTAAGGGAGATGGGGCATCAAGTTATTTCTAGGAGTTGGACACATACCAAGTTTAGCTCAGTTCTGGGCATCTTTGAAATACCTATACAAACTTGTTCCTACATAGTAACTTGCATCTTTGAATGAGAATGTGCTTGGTTACAGCAACGTGCTATATGTTCTGAATGCCCGAATTGGGAATCTGTGTCAAAACTTTGTTAGGAATTATGTGATCCTTACTAGCTGGAAGTAAGGGAGATGGGGCATGAAGTTATTTCTAGGAGTTGGACACATACCAAGTTTAGCTCAGTTCTGGGCATCTTTGAAATACCTATACAAACTTGTTGCTACATAGTAACTTGCATCATTAATGAGAATGTGCTTGCTTACAGCAACGTGCTATATGTTCTGAATGCCCGAATTGGGAATCTGTGTCAAAACTTTGTTAGGAATTATGTGATCCTTACTAGCTGGAAGTAAGGGAGATGGGGCATGAAGTTATTTCTAGGAGTTGGACACATACCAAGTTTAGCTCAGTTCTGGGCATCTTTGAAATACCTATACAAACTTGTTCCTACATAGTAACTTGCATCTTTAATGAGAGTGTGCTTGCTTACAGCAACGTGCTATATGTTCTGAATGCCCGATTTGGGAATCTGTGTCAAAACTTTGTTAGGAATTATGTGATCCTTACTAGCTGGAAGTAAGGGAGATGGGGCATTAAGTTATTTCTAGGAGTTGGACACATACCAAGTTTAGCTCAGTTCTGGGCATCTTTGAAATACCTATACAAACTTGTTCCTACATAGTAACTTGCAACTTTGAATGAGAATGTGCTTGCTTACAGCAACGTGCTATATGTTCTGAATACCCGAATTGGGAATCTGTGTCAAAACTTTGTTAGGAATTATGTGATCCTTACTAGCTGGAAGTAAGGGAGATGGGGCATGAAGTTATTTCTAGGAGTTGGACACATACCAAGTTTAGCTCAGTTCTGGGCATCTTTGAAATACCTATACAAACTTGTTGCTACATAGTAACTTGCATCATTAATGAGAATGTGCTTGCTTACAGCAACGTGCTATATGTTCTGAATGCCCGAATTGGGAATCTGTGTCAAAACTTTGTTAGGAATTATGTGATCCTTACTAGCTGGAAGTAAGGGAGATGGGGCATGAAGTTATTTCTAGGAGTTGGACACATACCAAGTTTAGCTCAGTTCTGGGCATCTTTGAAATACCTATACAAACTTGTTCCTACATAGTAACTTGCATCTTTAATGAGAGTGTGCTTGCTTACAGCAACGTGCTATATGTTCTGAATGCCCGATTTGGGAATCTGTGTCAAAACTTTGTTAGGAATTATGTGATCCTTACTAGCTGGAAGTAAGGGAGATGGGGCATTAAGTTATTTCTAGGAGTTGGACACATACCAAGTTTAGCTCAGTTCTGGGCATCTTTGAAATACCTATACAAACTTGTTCCTACATAGTAACTTGCAACATTGAATGAGAATGTGCTTGCTTACAGCAACGTGCTATATGTTCTGAATACCCGAATTGGGAATCTGTGTCAAAACTTTGTTAGGAATTATGTGATCCGTACTAGCTGGAAGTAAGGGAGATGGGGCATGAAGTTATTTCTAGGAGTTGGACACATACCAAGTTTAGCTCAGTTCTGGGCATCTTTGAAATACCTATACAAACTTGTTCCTACGTAGTAACTTGCATCTTTGAATGAGAATGTGCTTGCTTACAGCAACGTGCTATATGTTCTGAATGCCCGAATTGGGAATCTGTGTCAAAACTTTGTTAGGAATTATGTGATCCTTACTAGCTGGAAGTAAGGGAGATGGGGCATGAAGTTATTTCTAGGAGTTGGACACATACCAAGTTTAGCTCAGTTCTGGGCATCTTTGAAATACCTATACAAACTTGTTCCTACATAGTAACTTGCATCTTTGAATGAGAATCTGCTTGCTTACAGCAACGTGCTATATGTTCTGAATGCCCGAATTGGGAATCTGTGTCAAAACTTTGTTAGGAATTATGTGATCCTTACTAGCTGGAAGTAAGGGAGATGGGGCATGAAGTTATTTCTAGGAGTTGGACACATACCAAGTTTAGCTCAGTTCTGGGCATCTTTGAAATACCTATACAAACTTGTTCCTACATAGTAACTTGCATCTTTGAATGAGAATGTGCTTGGTTACAGCAACGTGCTATATGTTCTGAATGCCCGAATTGGGAATCTGTGTCAAAACTTTGTTAGGAATTATGTGATCCTTACTAGCTGGAAGTAAGGGAGATGGGGCATGAAGTTATTTCTAGGAGTTGGACACATACCAAGTTTAGCTCAGTTCTGGGCATCTTTGAAATACCTATACAAACTTGTTGCTACATAGTAACTTGCATCATTAATGAGAATGTGCTTGCTTACAGCAACGTGCTATATGTTCTGAATGCCCGAATTGGGAATCTGTGTCAAAACTTTGTTAGGAATTATGTGATCCTTACTAGCTGGAAGTAAGGGAGATGGGGCATGAAGTTATTTCTAGGAGTTGGACACATACCAAGTTTAGCTCAGTTCTGGGCATCTTTGAAATACCTATACAAACATGTTCCTACATAGTAACTTGCATCTTTAATGAGAGTGTGCTTGCTTACAGCAACGTGCTATATGTTCTGAATGCCCGATTTGGGAATCTGTGTCAAAACTTTGTTAGGAATTATGTGATCCTTACTAGCTGGAAGTAAGGGAGATGGGGCATGAAGTTATTTCTAGGAGTTGGACACATACCAAGTTTAGCTCAGTTCTGGGCATCTTTGAAATACCTATACAAACTTGTTCCTACATAGTAACTTGCAACTTTGAATGAGAATGTGCTTGCTTACAGCAACGTGCTATATGTTCTGAATACCCGAATTGGGAATCTGTGTCAAAACTTTGTTAGGAATTATGTGATCCTTACTAGCTGGAAGTAAGGGAGATGGGGCATGAAGTTATTTCTAGGAGTTGGACACATACCAAGTTTAGCTCAGTTCTGGGCATCTTTGAAACACCTATACAAACTTGTTCCTACATAGTAACTTGCATCTTTGAATGAGAATCTGCTTCCTTACAGCAACGTGCTATATGTTCTGAATGCCCCAATTGGGAATCTGTGTCAAAACTTTGTTAGGAATTATGTGATCCTTACTAGCTGGAAGTAAGGGAGATGGGGCATGAAGTTATTTCTAGGAGTTGGACGCATACCAAGTTTAGCTCAGTTCTGGGCATCTTTGAAATACCTATACAACCTGTTCCTACATAGTAACTTGCATCTTTGAATGAGAATGTGCTTGCTAACAGCAACGTGCTATATGTTCTGAATGCCCGAATTGGCAATCTGTGTCAAAACTTTGTTAGGAATTATGTGATCCTTACTAGCTGGAAGTAAGGGAGATGGGGCATGAAGTTATTTCTAGGAGTTGGACACATACCAAGTTTAGCTCAGTTCTGGGCATCTTTGAAATACCTCTACAAACTTGTTCCTACATAGTAACTTGCATCTTTGAATGAGAATGTGTTTGCTTACAGCAACGTGCTATATGTTCTGAATGCCCGAATTGGCAATCTGTGTCAAAACTTTGTTAGGAATTATGTGATCCTTACTAGCTGGAAGTAAGGGAGATGGGGCATGAAGTTATTTCTAGGAGTTGGACGCATACCAAGTTTAGCTCAGTTCTGGGCATCTTTGAAATACCTATACAAACTTGTTCCTACATAGTAACTTGCAACTTTGAATGAGAATGTGCTTGCTTACAGCAACGTGCTATATGTTCTGAATGCCCGAATTGGGAATCTGTGTCAAAACTTTGTTAGGAATTATGTGATCCTTACTAGCTGGAAGTAAGGGAGATGGGGCATGAAGTTATTTCTAGGAGTTGGACACATACCAAGTTTAGCTCAGTTCTGGGCATCTTTGAAATACCTATACAAACTTGTTCCTACATAGTAACTTGCATCTTTGAATGAGAATCTGCTTGCTTACAGCAACGTGCTATATGTTCTGAATGCCCGAATTGGGAATCTGTGTCAAAACTTTGTTAGGAATTATGTGATCCTTACTAGCTGGAAGTAAGGGAGATGGGGCATCAAGTTATTTCTAGGAGTTGGACACATACCAAGTTTAGCTCAGTTCTGGGCATCTTTGAAATACCTATACAAACTTGTTCCTACATAGTAACTTGCATCTTTGAATGAGAATGTGCTTGGTTACAGCAACGTGCTATATGTTCTGAATGCCCGAATTGGGAATCTGTGTCAAAACTTTGTTAGGAATTATGTGATCCTTACTAGCTGGAAGTAAGGGAGATGGGGCATGAAGTTATTTCTAGGAGTTGGACACATACCAAGTTTAGCTCAGTTCTGGGCATCTTTGAAATACCTATACAAACTTGTTCCTACATAGTAACTTGCAACTTTGAATGAGAATGTGCTTGCTTACAGCAACGTGCTATATGTTCTGAATGCCCGAATTGGGAATCTGTGTCAAAACTTTGTTAGGAATTATGTGATCCTTACTAGCTGGAAGTAAGGGAGATGGGGCATGAAGTTATTTCTAGGAGTTGGACACATACCAAGTTTAGCTCAGTTCTGGGCATCTTTGAAATACCTATACAAACTTGTTCCTACATAGTAACTTGCAACTTTGAATGAGAATGTGCTTGCTTACAGCAACGTGCTATATGTTCTGAATGCCCGAATTGGGAATCTGTGTCAAAACTTTGTTAGGTATTATGTGATCCTTACTAGCTGGAAGTAAGGGAGATGGGGCATGAAGTTATTTCTACGAGTTGGACACATACCAAGTTTAGCTCAGTTCTGGGCATCATTGAAATACCTATACAAACTTGTTCCTACATAGTAACTTGCAACTTTGAATGAGAATGTGCTTGCTTACAGCAACGTGCTATATGTTCTGAATGCCCGAATTGGGAATCTGTGTCAAAACTTTGTTAGGAATTATGTGATCCTTACTAGCTGGAAGTAAGGGAGATGGGACATGAAGTTATTTCTAGGAGTTGGACACATACCAAGTTTAGCTCAGTTCTGGGCATCTTTGAAATACCTATACAAACTTGTTGCTACATAGTAATTTGCATCTTTGAATGAGAATGTGCTTGCTTACAGCAACGTGCTATATGTTCTGAATGCCCGAATTGGGAATCTGTGTCAAAACTTTGTTAGGAATTATGTGATCCTTACTAGCTGGAAGTAAGGGAGATGGGGCATGAAGTTATTTCTAGGAGTTGGACACATACCAAGTTTAGCTGAGTTCTGGGCATCTTTGAAATACCTATACAAACTTGTTCCTACATAGTAACTTGCATCATTAATGAGAATGTGCTTGCTTACAGCAACGTGCTATATGTTCTGAATGCCCGAATTGGGAATCTGTGTCAAAACTTTGTTAGGAATTATCTGATCCTTACTAGCTGGAAGTAAGGGAGATGGGGCATGAAGTTATTTCTAGGAGTTGGACACATACCAAGTTTAGCTCAGTTCTGGGCATCTTTGAAATACCTATACAAACTTGTTCCTACATAGTAACTTGCATCTTTAATGAGAATGTGCTTGCTTACAGCAACGTGCTATATGTTCTGAATGCCCGAATTGGGAATCTGTGTCAAAACTTTGTTAGGAATTATGTGATCCTTACTAGCTGGAAGTAAGGGAGATGGGGCATGAAGTTATTTCTAGGAGTTGGACACATACCAAGTTTAGCTCAGTTCTGGGCATCTTTGAAATACCTATACAAACTTGTTCCTACATAGTAACTTGCATCTTTAATGAGAATGTGCTTGCTTACAGCAACGTGCTATATGTTCTGAATGCCCGAATTGGGAATCTGTGTCAAAACTTTGTTAGGAATTATGTGATCCTTACTAGCTGGAAGTAAGGGAGATGGGGCATGAAGTTATTTCTAGGAGTTGGACACATACCAAGTTTAGCTCAGTTCTGGGCATCTTTGAAATACCTATACAAACTTGTTCCTACATAGTAACTTGCATCTTTGAATGAGAAAGTGCTTGCTTACAGCAACGTGCTATATGTTCTGAATGCCCGAATTGGGAATCTGTGTCAAAACTTTGTTAGGAATTATGTGATCCTTACTAGCTGGAAGTAAGGGAGATGGGGCATGAAGTTATTTCTAGGAGTTGGACACATACCAAGTTTAGCTCAGTTCTGGGCATCTTTGAAATACCTATACAAACTTGTTCCTACATAGTAACTTGCATCTTTAATGAGAATGTGCTTGCTTACAGCAACGTGCTATATGTTCTGAATGCCCGAATTGGGAATCTGTGTCAAAACTTTGTTAGGAATTATGTGATCCTTACTAGCTGGAAGTAAGGGAGATGGGGCATGAAGTTATTTCTAGGAGTTGGACACATACCAAGTTTAGCTCAGTTCTGGGCATCTTTGAAATACCTATACAAACTTGTTCCTACATAGTAACTTGCAACTTTGAATGAAAATGTGCTTGCTTACAGCAACGTGCTATATGTTCTGAATGCCCGAATTGGGAATCTGTGTCAAAACTTTGTTAGGAATTATGTGATCCTTACTAGCTGGAAGTAAGGGAGATGGGGCATGAAGTTATTTCTAGGAGTTGGACACATACCAATTTTTGCTCAGTTCTGGGCATCTTTGAAATACCTATACAAACTTGTTCCCACATAGTAACTTGCAACTTTGAATGAGAATCTGCTTGCTTACAGCAACGTGCTATATGTTCTGAATGCCCGAATTGGGAATCTGTGTCAAAACTGTGTTAGGAATTATGTGATCCTTACTAGCTGGAAGTAAGGGAGATGGGGCATGAAGTTATTTCTAGGAGTTGGACACATACCAAGTTTAGCTCAGTTCTGGGCATCTTTGAAATACCTATACAAACTTGTTCCTACATAGTAACTTGCAACTTTCAATGAGAATGTGCTTGCTTACAGCAACGTGCTATATGTTCTGAATACCCGAATTGGGAATCTGTGTCAAAACTTTGTTAGGAATTATGTGATCCTTACTAGCTGGAAGTAAGGGAGATGGGGCATGAAGTTATTTCTAGGAGTTGGACGCATACCAAGTTTAGCTCAGTTCTGGGCATCTTTGAAATACCTATACAAACTTGTTCCTACATAGTAACTTGCAACTTTCAATGAGAATGTGCTTGCTTACAGCAACGTGCTATATGTTCTGAATGCCCGAATTGGGAATCTGTGTCAAAACTTTGTTAGGAATTATGTGATCCTTACTAGCTGGAAGTAAGGGAGATGGGGCATGAAGTTATTTCTAGGAGTTGGACGCATACCAAGTTTAGCTCAGTTCTGGGCATCTTTGAAATACCTATACAAACTTGTTCCTACATAGTAACTTGCAACTTTGAATGAGAATGTGCTTGCTTACAGCAACGTGCTATATGTTCTGAATGCCCGAATTGGGAATCTGTGTCAAAACTTTGTTAGGAATTATGTGATCCTTACTAGCTGGAAGTAAGGGAGATGGGGCATGAAGTTATTTCTAGGAGTTGGACACATACCAAGTTTAGCTCAGTTCTGGGCATCTTTGAAATACCTATACAAACTTGTTCCTACATAGTAACTTGCAACTTTGAATGAGAATGTGCTTGCTTACAGCAACGTGCTATATGTTCTGAATGCCCGAATTGGGAATCTGTGTCAAAACTTTGTTAGGAATTATGTGATCCTTACTAGCTGGAAGTAAGGGAGATGGGGCATGAAGTTATTTCTAGGAGTTGGACACATACCAAGTTTAGCTCAGTTCTGGGCATCTTTGAAATACCTATACAAACTTGTTCCTACATAGTAACTTGCATCATTAATGAGAATGTGCTTGCTTACAGCAACGTGCTATATGTTCTGAATGCCCGAATTGGGAATCTGTGTCAAAACTTTGTTAGGAATTATGTGATCCTTACTAGCTGGAAGTAAGGGAGATGGGGCATGAAGTTATTTCTAGGAGTTGGACACATACCAAGTTTAGCTCAGTTCTGGGCATCTTTGAAATACCTATACAAACTTGTTCCTACATAGTAACTTGCATCTTTAATGAGAGTGTGCTTGCTTACAGCAACGTGCTATATGTTCTGAATGCCCGATTTGGGAATCTGTGTCAAAACTTTGTTAGGAATTATGTGATCCTTACTAGCTGGAAGTAAGGGAGATGGGGCATGAAGTTATTTCTAGGAGTTGGACACATACCAAGTTTAGCTCAGTTCTGGGCATCTTTGAAATACCTATACAAACTTGTTCCTACATAGTAACTTGCAACATTGAATGAGAATGTGCTTGCTTACAGCAACGTGCTATATGTTCTGAATACCCGAATTGGGAATCTGTGTCAAAACTTTGTTAGGAATTATGTGATCCGTACTAGCTGGAAGTAAGGGAGATGGGGCATGAAGTTATTTCTAGGAGTTGGACACATACCAAGTTTAGCTCAGTTCTGGGCATCTTTGAATTACCTATACAAACTTGTTCCTACGTAGTAACTTGCATCTTTGAATGAGAATGTGCTTGCTTACAGCAACGTGCTATATGTTCTGAATGCCCGAATTGGGAATCTGTGTCAAAACTTTGTTAGGAATTATGTGATCCTTACTAGCTGGAAGTAAGGGAGATGGGGCATGAAGTTATTTCTAGGAGTTGGACACATACCAAGTTTAGCTCAGTTCTGGGCATCTTTGAAATACCTATACAAACTTGTTCCTACATAGTAACTTGCATCTTTGAATGAGAAAGTGCTTGCTTACAGCAACGTGCTATATGTTCTGAATGCCCGAATTGGGAATCTGTGTCAAAACTTTGTTAGGAATTATGTGATCCTTACTAGCTGGAAGTAAGGGAGATGGGGCATGAAGTTATTTCTAGGAGTTGGACGCATACCAAGTTTAGCTCAGTTCTGGGCATCTTTGAAATACCTATACAAACTTGTTCCTACATAGTAACTTGCATCTTTGAATGAGAATGTGCTTGCTTACAGCAACGTGCTATATGTTCTGAATGCCCGAATTGGGAATCTGTGTCAAATCTTTGTTAGGAATTATGTGATCCTTACTAGCTGGAAGTAAGGGAGATGGGGCATGAAGTTATTTCTAGGAGTTGGACACATACCAAGTTTAGCTCAGTTCTGGGCATCTTTGAAATACCTATACAAACTTGTTCCTACATAGTAACTTGCAACTTTGAATGAGAATGTGCTAGCTTACAGCAACGTGCTATATGTTCTGAATGCCCGAATTGGGAATCTGTGTCAAAACTTTGTTAGGAATTATGTGATCCTTACTAGCTGGAAGTAAGGGAGATGGGGCATGAAGTTATTTCTAGGAGTTGGACACATACCAAGTTTAGCTCAGTTCTGGGCATCTTTGAAATACCTATACAAACTTGTTCCTACATAGTAACTTGCATCTTTGAATGAGAATCTGCTTGCTTACAGCAACGTGCTATATGTTCTGAATGCCCGAATTGGGAATCTGTGTCAAAACTTTGTTAGGAATTATGTGATCCTTACTAGCTGGAAGTAAGGGAGATGGGGCATGAAGTTATTTCTAGGAGTTGGACACATACCAAGTTTAGCTCAGTTCTGGGCATCTTTGAAATACCTATACAAACTTGTTCCTACATAGTAACTTGCATCTTTGAATGAGAATGTGCTTGGTTACAGCAACGTGCTATATGTTCTGAATGCCCGAATTGGGAATCTGTGTCAAAACTTTGTTAGGAATTATGTGATCCTTACTAGCTGGAAGTAAGGGAGATGGGGCATGAAGTTATTTCTAGGAGTTGGACACATACCAAGTTTAGCTCAGTTCTGGGCATCTTTGAAATACCTATACAAACTTGTTGCTACATAGTAACTTGCATCATTAATGAGAATGTGCTTGCTTACAGCAACGTGCTATATGTTCTGAATGCCCGAATTGGGAATCTGTGTCAAAACTTTGTTAGGAATTATGTGATCCTTACTAGCTGGAAGTAAGGGAGATGGGGCATGAAGTTATTTCTAGGAGTTGGACACATACCAAGTTTAGCTCAGTTCTGGGCATCTTTGAAATACCTATACAAACTTGTTCCTACATAGTAACTTGCATCTTTGAATGAGAATGTGTTTGCTTACAGCAACGTGCTATATGTTCTGAATGCCCGAATTGGCAATCTGTGTCAAAACTTTGTTAGGAATTATGTGATCCTTACTAGCTGGAAGTAAGGGAGATGGGGCATGAAGTTATTTCTAGGAGTTGGACGCATACCAAGTTTAGCTCAGTTCTGGGCATCTTTGAAATACCTATACAAACTTGTTCCTACATAGTAACTTGCAACTTTGAATGAGAATGTGCTTGCTTACAGCAACGTGCTATATGTTCTGAATGCCCGAATTGGGAATCTGTGTCAAAAGTTTGTTAGGAATTATGTGATCCTTACTAGCTGGAAGTAAGGGAGATGGGGCATGAAGTTATTTCTAGGAGTTGGACGCATACCAAGTTTAGCTCAGTTCTGGGCATCTTTGAAACACCGTTACAAACTTGTTCCTACATAGTAACTTGCATCTTTGAATGAGAATGTGCTTGCTTACAGCAACGTGCTATATGTTCTGAATGCCCGAATTGGGAATCTGTGTCAAAACTTTGTTAGGAATTATGTGATCCTTACTAGCTGGAAGTAAGGGAGATGGGGCATGAAGTTATTTCTAGGAGTTGGACACATACCAAGTTTAGCTCAGTTCTGGGCATCTTTGAAATACCTATACAAACTTGTTCCTACATAGTAACTTGCAACTTTGAATGAGAATGTGCTTGCTTACAGCAACGTGCTATATGTTCTGAATGCCCGAATTGGGAATCTGTGTCAAAACTTTGTTAGGAATTATGTGATCCTTACTAGCTGGAAGTAAGGGAGATGGGGCATGAAGTTATTTCTAGGAGTTGGACACATACCAAGTTTAGCTCAGTTCTGGGCATCTTTGAAATACCTATACAAACTTGTTCCTACATAGTAACTTGCAACTTTGAATGAGAATGTGCTTGCTTACAGCAGCGTGCTATATGTTCTGAATGCCCGAATTGGGAATCTGTGTCAAAACTTTGTTAGGAATTATGTGATCCTTACTAGCTGGAAGTAAGGGAGATGGGGCATGAAGTTATTTCTAGGAGTTGGACACATACCAAGTTTAGCTCAGTTCTGGGCATCTTTGAAATACCTATACAAACTTGTTCCTACATAGTAACTTGCAACTTTGAATGAGAATGTGCTTGCTTACAGCAACGTGCTATATGTTCTGAATGCCCGAATTGCGAATCTGTGTCAAAACTTTGTTAGGAATTATGTGATCCTTACTAGCTGGAAGTAAGGGAGATGGGGCATGAAGTTATTTCTAGGAGTTGGACACATACCAAGTTTAGCTCAGTTCCGGGCATCTTTGAAATACCTATACAAACTTGTTGCTACAAAATAACTTGCATCTTTAATGAGAATGTGCTTGCTTACAGCAACGTGCTATATGTTCTGAATGCCCGATTTGGGAATCTGTGTCAAAACTTTGTTAGGAATTATGTGATCCTTACTAGCTTGAAGTAAGGGAGATGGGGCATGAAGTTATTTCTAGGAGTTGGACACATACCAAGTTTAGCTCAGTTCCGGGCATCTTTGAAATACCTATACAAACTTGTTCCTACATAATAACTTGCAACTTTGAATGAGAATGTGCTTGCTTGCAGCAACGTGCTATATGTTCTGAATGCCCGATTTGGGAATCTGTGTCAAAACCTTGTTAGGAAGTATGTGATCCTTACTAGCTGGAAGTAAGGGAGATGGGGCATGAAGTTATTTCTAGGAGTTGGACACATACCAAGTTTAGCTCAGTTCTGGGCATCTTTGAAATACCTATACAAACTTGTTCCTACATAGTAACTTGCATCTTTGAATGAGAATGTGCTTGCTTACAGCAACGTGCTATATGTTCTGAATGCCCGAATTGGCAATCTGTGTCAAAACTTTGTTAGGAATTATGTGATCCTTACTAACTGGAAGTAAGGGAGATGGGGCATGAAGTTATTTCTAGGAGTTGGACACATACCAAGTTTAGCTCAGTTCTGGGCATCTTTGAAATACCTATACAAACTTGTTCCTACATAGTAACTTGCAACTTTGAATGAGAATGTGCTTGCTTACAGCAACGTGCTATATGTTCTGAATGCCCGAATTGGGAATCTGTGTCAAAAGTTTGTTAGGAATTATGTGATCCTTACTAGCTGGAAGTAAGGGAGATGGGGCATGAAGTTATTTCTAGGAGTTGGACACATACCAAGTTTAGCTCAGTTCTGGGCATCTTTGAAACACCGTTACAAACTTGTTCCTACATAGTAACTTGCATCTTTGAATGAGAATGTGCTTGCTTACAGCAACGTGCTATATGTTCTGAATGCCCGAATTGGGAATCTGTGTCAAAACTTTGTTAGGAATTATGTGATCCTTACTAGCTGGAAGTAAGGGAGATGGGGCATGATGTTATTTCTAGGAGTTGGACACATACCAAGTTTAGCTCAGTTCTGGGCATCTTTGAAATACCTGTACAAACTTGTTCCTACTTAGTAACTTGCAACTTTGAATGAGAATGTGCTTGCTTGCAGCAACGTGCTATATGTTCTGAATGCCCGATTTGGGAATCTGTGTCAAAACTTTGTTAGGAATTATGTGATCCTTACTAGCTGGAAGTAAGGGAGATGGGGCATGAAGTTATTTCTAGGAGTTGGACACATACCAAGTTTAGCTCAGTTCTGGGCATCTTTGAAATACCTATACAAACTTGTTCCTACATAGTAACTTGCAACTTTGAATGAGAATGTGCTTGCTTGCAGCAACGTGCTATATGTTCTGAATGCCCGATTTGGGAATCTGTGTCAAAACTTTGTTAGGAATTATGTGATCCTTACTAGCTGGAAGTAAGGGAGATGGGGCATGAAGTTATTTCTAGGAGTTGGACACATACCAAGTTTAGCTCAGTTCTGGGCATCTTTGAAATACCTATACAAACTTGTTCCTACATAGTAACTTGCATCTTTGAATGAGAATCTGCTTGCCTACACCAACGTGCTATATGTTCTGAATGCCCGAATTGGGAATCTGTGTCAAAACTTTGTTAGGAATTATGTGATCCTTACTAGCTGGAAGTAAGGGAGATGGGGCATGAAGTTATTTCTAGGAGTTGGACACATACCAAGTTTAGCTCAGTTCTGGGCATCTTTGAAATACCTATACAAACTTGTTCCTACATAGTAACTTGCATCTTTGAATGAGAATGTGCTTGGTTACAGCAACGTGCTATATGTTCTGAATGCCCGAATTGGGAATCTGTGTCAAAACTTTGTTAGGAATTATGTGATCCTTACTAGCTGGAAGTAAGGGAGATGGGGCATGAAGTTATTTCTAGGAGTTGGACACATACCAAGTTTAGCTCAGTTCTGGGCATCTTTGAAATACCTATACAAACTTGTTGCTACATAGTAACTTGCATCATTAATGAGAATGTGCTTGCTTACAGCAATGTGCTATATGTTCTGAATGCCCGAATTGGGAATCTGTTTCAAAACTTTGTTAGGAATTATGTGATCCTTACTAGCTGGAAGTAAGGGAGATGGGGCATGAAGTTATTTCTAGGAGTTGGACACATACCAAGTTTAGCTCAGTTCTGGGCATCTTTGAAATACCTGTACAAACTTGTTCCTACATAGTAACTTGCAACTTTGAATGAGAATGTGCTTGCTTGCAGCAACGTGCTATATGTTCTGAATGCCCGATTTGGGAATCTGTGTCAAAACCTTGTTAGGAAGTATGTGATCCTTACTAGCTGGAAGTAAGGGAGATGGGGCATGAAGTTATTTCTAGGAGTTGGACACATACCAAGTTTAGCTCAGTTCTGGGCATCTTTGAAATACCTATACAAACTTGTTCCTACATAGTAACTTGCATCTTTGAATGAGAATGTGCTTGCTTACAGCAACGTGCTATATGTTCTGAATTCCCGTATTGGCAATCTGTGTCAAAACTTTGTTAGGAATTATGTGATCCTTACTAGCTGGAAGTAAGGGAGATGGGGCATGAAGTTATTTCTAGGAGTTGGACACATACCAAGTTGAGCTCAGTTGTGGGCATCTTTGAAATACCTATACAAACTTGTTCCTACATAGTAACTTGCAACTTTGAATGAGAATGTGCTTGCTTACAGCAACGTGCTATATGTTCTGAATGCCCGAATTGGGAATCTGTGTCAAAAGTTTGTTAGGAATTATGTGATCCTTACTAGCTGGAAGTAAGGGAGATGGGGCATGAAGTTATTTCTAGGAGTTGGACACATACCAAGTTTAGCTCAGTTCTGGGCATCTTTGAAATACCTGTACAAACTTGTTCCTACATAGTAACTTGCATCTTTGAATGAGAATGTGCTTGCTTACAGCAACGTGCTATATGTTCTGAATGCCCGAATTGGGAATCTGTGTCAAAACTTTGTTAGGAATTATGTGATCCTTACTAGCTGGAAGTAAGGGAGATGGGGCATGAAGTTATTTCTAGGAGTTGGACACATACCAAGTTTAGCTCAGTTCTGGGCATCTTTGAAATACCTGTACAAACTTGTTCCTACATAGTAACTTGCAACTTTGAATGAGAATGTGCTTGCTTGCAGCAACGTGCTATATGTTCTGAATGCCCGAATTGGGAATCTGTGTCAAAACTTTGTTAGGAATTATGTGATCCTTACTAGCTGGAAGTAAGGGAGATGGGGCATGAAGTTATTTCTAGGAGTTGGACACATACCAAGTTTAGCTCAGTTCTGGGCATCTTTGAAATACCTATACAAACTTGTTGCTACATAGTAACTTGCATCATTAATGAGAATGTGCTTGCTTACAGCAACGTGCTATATGTTCTGGATGCCCGAATTGGCAATCTGTGTCAAAACTTTGTTAGGAATTATGTGATCCTTACTAGCTGGAAGTAAGGGAGATGGGGCATGAAGTTATTTCTAGGAGTTGGACACATACCAAGTTTAGCTCAGTTCTGGGCATCTTTGAAATACCTATACAAACTTGTTCCTACATAGTAACTTGCATCTTTAATGAGAGTGTGCTTGCTTACAGCAACGTGCTATATGTTCTGAATGCCCGATTTGGGAATCTGTGTCAAAACTTTGTTAGGAATTATGTGATCCTTACTAGCTGGAAGTAAGGGAGATGGGGCATGAAGTTATTTCTAGGAGTTGGACACATACCAAGTTTAGCTCAGTTCTGGGCATCTTTGAAATACCTATACAAACTTGTTCCTACATAGTAACTTGCAACTTTGAATGAGAATGTGCTTGCTTACAGCAACGTGCTATATGTTCTGAATACCCGAATTGGGAATCTATGTCAAAACTTTGTTGGGAATTATGTGATCCTTACTAGCTGGAAGTAAGGGAGATGGGGCATGAAGTTATATCTAGGAGTTGGACACATACCAAGTTTAGCTCAGTTCTGGGCATCTTTGAAATACCTATACAAACGTGTTCCTACATAGTAACTTGCATCTTTGAATGAGAATCTGCTTCCTTACAGCAACGTGCTATATGTTCTGAATGCCCGAATTGGGAATCTGTGTCAAAACTTTGTTAGGAATTATGTGATCCTTACTAGCTGGAAGTAAGGGAGATGGGGCATGAAGTTATTTCTAGGAGTTAGACGCATACCAAGTTTAGCTCAGTTCTGGGCATCTTTGAAATACCTATACAAACTTGTTCCTACATAGTAACTTGCATCTTTGAATGAGAATGTGCTTGCTTACAGCAACGTGCTATATGTTCTGAATGCCCGAAATGGGAATCTGTGTCAAAACTTTGTTAGGAATTATGTGATCCTTACTAGCTGGAAGTAAGGGAGATGGGGCATGAAGTTATTTCTAGGAGTTGGACACATACCAAGTTTAGCTCAGTTCTGGGCATCTTTGAAATACCTATACAAACTTGTTGCTACATAGTAACTTGCATCTTTGAATGAGAATGTGCTTGCTTACAGCAACGTGCTATATGTTCTGAATGCCCGAATTGGGAATCTGTGTCAAAACTTTGTTAGGAATTATGTGATCCTTACTAGCTGGAAGTAAGGGAGATGGGGCCTGAAGTTATTTCTAGGAGTTGGACACATACCAAGTTTAGCTCAGTTCTGGGCATCTTTGAAATACCTATACAAACTTGTTCCTACATAGTAACTTGCATCATTAATGAGAATGTGCTTGCTTACAGCAACGTGCTATATGTTCTGAATGCCCAAATTGGGAATCTGTGTCAAAACTTTGTTAGGAATTATGTGATCCTTACTAGCTGGAAGTAAGGGAGATGGGGCATGAAGTTATTTCTAGGAGTTGGACGCAAACCAAGTTTAGCTCAGTTCTGGGCATCTTTGAAATACCTATACAAACTTGTTCCTACATAGTAACTTGCAACTTTGAATGAGAATGTGCTTGCTTACAGCAACGTGCTATATGTTCTGAATGCCCGAATTGGGAATCTGTGTCAAAACTTTGCTAGGAATTATGTGATCCTTACTAGCTGGAAGTAAGGGAGATGGGGCATGAAGTTATTTCTAGGAGTTGGACGCATACCAAGTTTAGCTCAGTTCTGGGCATCTTTGAAATACCTATACAAACTTGTTCCTACATAGTAACTTGCAACTTTGAATGAGAATGTGCTTGCTTACAGCAACGTGCTATATGTTCTGAATGCCCGAATTGGGAATCTGTGTCAAAACTTTGTTAGGAATTATGTGATCCTTACTAGCTGGAAGTAAGGGAGATGGGGCATGAAGTTATTTCTAGGAGTTGGACACATACCAAGTTTAGCTCAGTTCTGGGCATCTTTGAAATACCTATACAAACTTGTTCCTACATAGTAACTTGCAACTTTGAATGAGAATCTGCTTGCTTACAGCAACGTGCTATATGTTCTGAATGCCCGAATTGGGAATCTGTGTCAAAACTTTGTTAGGAATTATGTGATCCTTACTAGCTGGAAGTAAGGGAGATGGGGCATGAAGTTATTTCTAGGAGTTGGACACATACCAAGTTTAGCTCAGTTCTGGGCATCTTTGAAATACCTATACAAACTTGTTCCTACATAGTAACTTGCATCATTAATGAGAATGTGCTTGCTTACAGCAACGGGCTATATGTTCTGAATGCCCGAATTGGGAATCTGTGTCAAAACTTTGTTAGGAATTTTGTGATCCTTACTAGCTGGAAGTAAGGGAGATGGGGCATGAAGTTATTTCTAGGAGTTGGACACATACCAAGTTTAGCTCAGTTCTGGGCATCTTTGAAATACCTATACAAACTTGTTGCTACATAGTAACTTGCAACTTTGAATGAGAATGTGCTTGCTTACAGCAACGTGCTATATGTTCTGAATGCCCGAATTGGGAATCTGTGTCAAAACTTTGTTAGGAATTATGTGATCCTTACTGGCTGGAAGTAAGGGAGATGGGGCATGAAGTTATTTCTAGGAGTTGGACACATACCAAGTTTAGCTCAGTTCTGGGCATCTTTGAAATACCTATACAAACTTGTTCCTACATAGTAACTTGCAACTTTGAATGAGAATGTGCTTGCTTACAGCAACGTGCTATATGTTCTGAATGCCCGAATTGGGAATCTGTGTCAAAACTTTGTTAGGAATTATGTGATCCTTACTGGCTGGAAGAAAGGGAGATGGGGCATGAAGTTATTTCTAGGAGTTGGACACATACCAAGTTTAGCTCAGTTCTGGGCATCTTTGAAATACCTATACAAACTTGTTCCTACATAGTAACTTGCAACTTTGAATGAAAATGTGCTTGCTTACAGCAACGTGCTATATGTTCTGAATGCCCGAATTGGGAATCTGTGTCAAAACTTTGTTAGGAATTTTGTGATCCTTACTGGCTGGAAGTAAGGGAGATGGGGCATGAAGTTATTTCTAGGAGTTCGACACATACCAAGTTTAGCTCAGTTCTGGGCATCTTTGAAATACCTATACAAACTTGTTCCTACATAGTAACTTGCATCTTTGAATGAGAATCTGCTTGCTTACAGCAACGTGCTATATGTTCTGAATGCCCGAATTGGGAATCTGTGTCAAAACTTTGTTAGGAATTATGTGATCCTTACTAGCTGGAAGTAAGGGAGATGGGGCATGAAGTTATTTCTAGGAGTTGGACACATACCAAGTTTAGCTCAGTTCTGGGCATCTTTGAAATACCTATACAAACTTGTTCCTACATAGTAACTTGCAACTTTGAATGAGAATGTGCTTGCTTGCAGCAACGTGCTATATGTTCTGAATGCCCGATTTGGGAATCTGTGTCATAACTTTGTTAGGAATTATGTGATCCTTACTAGCTGGAAGTAAGGGAGATGGGGCATGAAGTTATTTCTAGGAGTTGGACACATACCAAGTTTAGCTCAGTTCTGGGCATCTTTGAAATACCTATACAAACTTGTTCCTACATAGTAACTTGCAACTTTGAATGAGAATGTGCTTGCTTGCAGCAACGTGCTATATGTTCTGAATGCCCGATTTGGGAATCTGTGTCAAAACTTTGTTAGGAATTATGTGATCCTTACTAGCTGGAAGTAAGGGAGATGGGGCATGAAGTTATTTCTAGGAGTTGGACACATACCAAGTTTAGCTCAGTTCTGGGCATCTTTGAAATACCTATACAAACTTGTTCCTACATAGTAACTTGCATCTTTGAATGAGAATCTGCTTCCCTACAGCAACGTGCTATATGTTCTGAATGCCCGAATTGGGAATCTGTGTCAAAACTTTGTTAGGAATTATGTGATCCTTACTAGCTGGAAGTAAGGGAGATGGGGCATGAAGTTATTTCTAGGAGTTGGACACATACCAAGTTTAGCTCAGTTCTGGGCATCTTTGAAATACCTATACAAACTTGTTCCTACATAGTAACTTGAATCTTTGAATGAGAATATGCTTGCTTACAGCAACGTGCTATATGTTCTGAATGCCCGAATTGGCAATCTGTGTCAAAACTTTGTTAGGAATTATGTGATCCTTACTAGCTGGAAGTAAGGGAGATGGGGCATGAAGTTATTTCTAGGAGTTGGACACATACCAAGTTTAGCTCAGTTCTGGGCATCTTTGAAATACCTATACAAACTTGTTCCTACATAGTAACTTGCAACTTTGAATGAGAATGTGCTTGCTTACAGCAACGTGCTATATGTTCTGAATGCCCGATTTGGGAATCTGTGTCAAAACTTTGTTAGGAATTATGTGATCCTTACTAGCTGGAAGTAAGGGAGATGGGGCATGAAGTTATTTCTAGGAGTTGGACACATACCAAGTTTAGCTCAGTTCTGGGCATCTTTGAAATACCTATACAAACTTGTTCCTACATAGTAACTTGCATCTTTGAATGAGAATGTGCTTGCTTACAGCAACGTGCTATATGTTATGAATGCCCGAATTGGGAATCTGTGTCAAAACTTTGTTAGGAATTATGTGATCCTTACTAGCTGGAAGTAAGGGAGATGGGGCATGAAGTTATTTCTAGGAGTTGGACACATACCAAGTTTAGCTCAGTTCTGGGCATCTTTGAAATACCTATACAAACTTGTTCCTACATAGTAACTTGCAACTTTGAATGAGAATGTGCTTGCTTACAGCAACGTGCTATATGTTCTGAATGCCCGATTTGGGAATCTGTGTCAAAACTTTGTTAGGAATTATGTGATCCTTACTAGCTGGAAGTAAGGGAGATGGGGCATGAAGTTATTTCTAGGAGTTGGACACATAGCAAGTTTCGCTCAGTTCTGGGCATCTTTGAAATACCTATACAAACTTGATCCTACATAGTAACTTGCATCTTTGAATGAGAATGTGCTTGCTTGCAGCAACGTGCTATATGTTCTGAATGCCCGATTTGGGAATCTGTGTCAAAACTTTGTTAGGAATTATGTGATCCTTACTAGCTGGAAGTAAGGGAGATGGGGCATGAAGTTATTTCTAGGAGTTGGACACATACCAAGTTTAGCTCAGTTCTGGGCATCTTTGAAATACCTATACAAACTTGTTCCTACATAGTAACTTGCATCTTTGAATGAGAATCTGCTTGCCTACAGCAACGTGCTATATGTTCTGAATGCCCGAATTGGGAATCTGTGTCAAAACTTTGTTAGGAATTATGTGATCCTTACTAGCTGGAAGTAAGGGAGATGGGGCATGAAGTTATTTCTAGGAGTTGGACACATACCAAGTTTAGCTCAGTTCTGGGCATCTTTGAAATACCTATACAAACTTGTTCCTACATAGTAACTTGCATCTTTGAATGAGAATCTGCTTGCTTACAGCAACGTGCTATATGTTCTGAATGCCCGAATTGGGAATCTGTGTCAAAACTTTGTTAGGAATTATGTGATCCTTACTAGCTGGAAGTAAGGGAGATGGGGCATGAAGTTATTTCTAGGAGTTGGACACATACCAAGTTTAGCTCAGTTCTGGGCATCTTTGAAATACCTATACAAACTTGTTCCTACATAGTAACTTGCAACTTTGAATGAGAATGTGCTTGCTTGCAGCAACGTGCTATATGTTCTGAATGCCCGATTTGGGAATCTGTGTCATAACTTTGTTAGGAATTATGTGATCCTTACTAGCTGGAAGTAAGGGAGATGGGGCATGAAGTTATTTCTAGGAGTTGGACACATACCAAGTTTAGCTCAGTTCTGGGCATCTTTGAAATACCTATACAAACTTGTTCCTACATAGTAACTTGCAACTTTGAATGAGAATGTGCTTGCTTGCAGCAACGTGCTATATGTTCTGAATGCCCGATTTGGGAATCTGTGTCAAAACTTTGTTAGGAATTATGTGATCCTTACTAGCTGGAAGTAAGGGAGATGGGGCATGAAGTTATTTCTAGGAGTTGGACACATACCAAGTTTAGCTCAGTTCTGGGCATCTTTGAAATACCTATACAAACTTGTTCCTACATAGTAACTTGCATCTTTGAATGAGAATCTGCTTCCCTACAGCAACGTGCTATATGTTCTGAATGCCCGAATTGGGAATCTGTGTCAAAACTTTGTTAGGAATTATGTGATCCTTACTAGCTGGAAGTAAGGGAGATGGGGCATGAAGTTATTTCTAGGAGTTGGACACATACCAAGTTTAGCTCAGTTCTGGGCATCTTTGAAATACCTATACAAACTTGTTCCTACATAGTAACTTGAATCTTTGAATGAGAATATGCTTGCTTACAGCAACGTGCTATATGTTCTGAATGCCCGAATTGGCAATCTGTGTCAAAACTTTGTTAGGAATTATGTGATCCTTACTAGCTGGAAGTAAGGGAGATGGGGCATGAAGTTATTTCTAGGAGTTGGACACATACCAAGTTTAGCTCAGTTCTGGGCATCTTTGAAATACCTATACAAACTTGTTCCTACATAGTAACTTGCAACTTTGAATGAGAATGTGCTTGCTTACAGCAACGTGCTATATGTTCTGAATGCCCGATTTGGGAATCTGTGTCAAAACTTTGTTAGGAATTATGTGATCCTTACTAGCTGGAAGTAAGGGAGATGGGGCATGAAGTTATTTCTAGGAGTTGGACACATACCAAGTTTAGCTCAGTTCTGGGCATCTTTGAAATACCTATACAAACTTGTTCCTACATAGTAACTTGCATCTTTGAATGAGAATGTGCTTGCTTACAGCAACGTGCTATATGTTATGAATGCCCGAATTGGGAATCTGTGTCAAAACTTTGTTAGGAATTATGTGATCCTTACTAGCTGGAAGTAAGGGAGATGGGGCATGAAGTTATTTCTAGGAGTTGGACACATACCAAGTTTAGCTCAGTTCTGGGCATCTTTGAAATACCTATACAAACTTGTTCCTACATAGTAACTTGCAACTTTGAATGAGAATGTGCTTGCTTACAGCAACGTGCTATATGTTCTGAATGCCCGATTTGGGAATCTGTGTCAAAACTTTGTTAGGAATTATGTGATCCTTACTAGCTGGAAGTAAGGGAGATGGGGCATGAAGTTATTTCTAGGAGTTGGACACATACCAAGTTTCGCTCAGTTCTGGGCATCTTTGAAATACCTATACAAACTTGATCCTACATAGTAACTTGCATCTTTGAATGAGAATGTTCTTGCTTACAGCAACGTGCTATATGTTCGGAATGCCCGAATTGGCAATCTGTGTCAAAACTTTGTTAGGAATTATGTGATCCTTACTAGCTGGAAGTAAGGGAGATGGGGCATGAAGTTATTTCTAGGAGTTGGACACATACCAAGTTTAGCTCAGTTCTGGGCATCTTTGAAATACCTATACAAACTTGTTCCTACATAGTAACTTGCATCTTTGAATGAGAATCTGCTTGCTTACAGCAACGTGCTATATGTACTGAATGCCCGAATTGGGAATCTGTGTCAAAACTTTGTTAGGAATTATGTGATCCTTACTAGCTGGAAGTAAGGGAGATGGGGCATGAAGTTATTTCTAGGAGTTGGACACATACCAAGTTTAGCTCAGTTCTGGGCATCTTTGAAATACCTATACAAACTTGTTCCTACATAGTAACTTGCATCTTTGAATGAGAATGTGCTTGCTTACAGCAACGTGCTATATGTTCTGAATGCCCGAATTGGGAATCTGTGTCAAAACTTTGTTAGGAATTATGTGATCCTTACTAGCTGGAAGTAAGGGAGATGGGGCATGAAGTTATTTCTAGGAGTTGGACACATACCAAGTTTAGCTCAGTTCTGGGCATGTTTGAAATACCTATACAAACTTGTTCCTACATAGTAACTTGCAACTTTGAATGAGAATGTGCTTGCTTGCAGCAACGTGCTATATGTTCTGAATGCCCGAATAGAGAATCTGTGTCAAAAATTTGTTAGGAATTATGTGATCCTTACTAGCTGGAAGTAAGGGAGATGGAGCATGAAGTTATTTCTTGGAGTTGGACACATACAAAGTTTAGCTCAGTTCTGGGCATCTTTGAAATACCTATACAAACTTGTTCCTACATAGTAACTTGCATCTTTGAATGAGAATCTGCTTGCTTACAGCAACGTGCTATATGTTCTGAATGCCCGAATTGGGAATCTGTGTCAAAACTTTGTTAGGAATTATGTGATCCTTACTAGCTGGAAGTAAGGGAGATGGGGCATGAAGTTATTTCTAGGAGTTGGACACATACCAAGTTTAGCTCAGTTCTGGGCATCTTTGAAATACCTATACAAACTTGTTCCTACATAGTAACTTGCAACTTTGAATGAGAATGTGCTTGCTTGCAGCAACGTGCTATATGTTCTGAATGCCCGATTTGGGAATCTGTGTCATAACTTTGTTAGGAATTATGTGATCCTTACTAGCTGGAAGTAAGGGAGATGGGGCATGAAGTTATTTCTAGGAGTTGGACACATACCAAGTTTAGCTTAGTTCTGGGCATCTTTGAAATACCTATACAAACTTGTTCCTACATAGTAACTTGCAACTTTGAATGAGAATGTGCTTGCTTGCGCAACGTGCTATATGTTCTGAATGCCCGATTTGGGAATCTGTGTCAAAACTTTGTTAGGAATTATGTGATCCTTACTAGCTGGAAGTAAGGGAGATGGGGCATGAAGTTATTTCTAGGAGTTGGACACATACCAAGTTTAGCTCAGTTCTGGGCATCTTTGAAATACCTATACAAACTTGTTCCTACATAGTAACTTGCATCTTTGAATGAGAATCTGCTTGCCTACAGCAACGTGCTATATGTTCTGAATGCCCGAATTGGGAATCTGTGTCAAAACTTTGTTAGGAATTATGTGATCCTTACTAGCTGGAAGTAAGGGAGATGGGGCATGAAGTTATTTCTAGGAGTTGGACACATACCAAGTTTAGCTCAGTTCTGGGCATCTTTGAAATACCTATACAAACTTGTTCCTACATAGTAACTTGAATCTTTGAATGAGAATGTGCTTGCTTACAGCAACGTGCTATATGTTCTGAATGCCCGAATTGGCAATCTGTGTCAAAACTTTGTTAGGAATTATGTGATCCTTACTAGCTGGAAGTAAGGGAGATGGGGCATGAAGTTATTTCTAGGAGTTGGACACATACCAAGTTTAGCTCAGTTCTGGGCATCTTTGAAATACCTATACAAACTTGTTCCTACATAGTAACTTGCAACTTTGAATGAGAATGTACTTGCTTACAGCAACGTGCTATATGTTCTGAATGCCCGATTTGGGAATCTGTGTCAAAACTTTGTTAGGAATTATGTGATCCTTACTAGCTGGAAGTAAGGGAGATGGGGCATGAAGTTATTTCTAGGAGTTTGACACATACCAAGTTTAGATCAGTTCTGGGCATCTTTGAAATACCTATACAAACTTGTTCCTACATAGTAACTTGCATCTTTTAATGAGAATGTGCTTGCTTACAGCAACGTGCTATATGTTATGAATGCCCGAATTGGGAATCTGTGTCAAAACTTTGTTAGGAATTATGTGATCCTTACTAGCTGGAAGTAAGGGAGATGGGGCATGAAGTTATTTCTAGGAGTTGGACACATACCAAGTTTAGCTCAGTTCTGGGCATCTTTGAAATACCTATACAAACTTGTTCCTACATAGTAACTTGCAACTTTGAATGAGAATGTGCTTGCTTACAGCAACGTGCTATATGTTCTGAATGCCCGATTTGGGAATCTGTGTCAAAACTTTGTTAGGAATTATGTGATCCTTACTAGCTGGAAGTAAGGGAGATGGGGCATGAAGTTATTTCTAGGAGTTGGACACATACCAAGTTTCGCTCAGTTCTGGGCATCTTTGAAATACCTATACAAACTTGATCCTACATAGTAACTTGCATCTTTGAATGAGAATGTGCTTGCTTGCAGCAACGTGCTATATGTTTTGAATGCCCGATTTGGGAATCTGTGTCAAAACTTTGTTAGGAATTATGTGATCCTTACTAGCTGGAAGTAAGGGAGATGGGGCATGAAGTTATTTCTAGGAGTTGGACACATACCAAGTTTAGCTCAGTTCTGGGCATCTTTGAAATACCTATACAAACTTGTTCCTACATAGTAACTTGCATCTTTGAATGAGAATCTGCTTGCCTACAGCAACGTGCTATATGTTCTGAATGCCCGAATTGGGAATCTGTGTCAAAACTTTGTTAGGAATTATGTGATCCTTACTAGCTGGAAGTAGGGGAGATGGGGCATGAAGTTATTTCTAGGAGTTGGACACATACCAAGTTTAGCTCAGTTCTGAGCATCTTTGAAATACCTATACAAACTTGTTCCTACATAGTAACTTGCATTTTTGAATGAGAATGTTCTTGCTTACAGCAACGTGCTATATGTTCGGAATGCCCGAATTGGCAATCTGTGTCAAAACTTTGTTAGGAATTATGTGATCCTTACTAGCTGGAAGTAAGGGAGATGGGGCATGAAGTTATTTCTACGAGTTGGACACATACCAATATTAGCTCAGTTCTGGGCATCTTTGAAATACCTATACAAACTTGTTCCTACCTAGTAACTTGCATCTTTGAATGAGAATGCGCTTGCTTGCAGCAACGTGCTATATGTTCTGAATGCCCGAATAGGGAATCTGTGTCAAAACTTTGTTAGAAATTATGTGATCCTTACTAGCTGGAAGTAAGGGAGATGGGGCATGAAGTTATTTCTAGGAGTTGGACACATACCAAGTTGAGCTTAGTTCTGGGCATTTTGAAATACCTATACAAACTTGTTCCTACCTAGTAACTTGCAACTTTCAATGAGAATCTGCTTGCTTATAGCAACGTGCTATATGTTCTGAATGCCGGAATAGGGAATCTGTGTCAAAACTTTGTTAGGAATTATGTGATCCTTACTAGCTGGAAGTAAGGGAGATGGGGCATGAAGTTATTTCTAGGAGTTGGACACATACCAAGTTTAGCTCAGTTCTGGGCATCTTTGAAATACCTATACAAACTTGTTCCTACCTAGTAACTTGCAACTTTGAATGAAAATGTGCTTGCTTACAGCAACGTGCTATATGTTCTGAATGCCCGAATTGGGAATCTGTGTCAAAACTTTGTTAGGAATTATGTGATCCTTACTAGCTGGAAGTTAGGGAGATGGGGCATGAAGTTATTTCTAGGAGTTGGACACATACCAAGTTTCGCTCAGTTCTGGGCATCTTTGAAATACCTATACAAACTTGATCCTACATAGTAACTTGCATCTTTGAATGAGAATGTGCTTGCTTGCAGCAACGTGCTATATGTTTTGAATGCCCGATTTGGGAATCTGTGTCAAAACTTTGTTAGGAATTATGTGATCCTTACTAGCTGGAAGTAAGGGAGATGGGGCATGAAGTTATTTCTAGGAGTTGGACACATACCAAGTTTAGCTCAGTTCTGGGCATCTTTCAAATACCTATACAAACTTGTTCCTACATAGTAACTTGCATCTTTGAATGAGAATCTGCTTGCCTACAGCAACGTGCTATATGTTCTGAATGCCCGAATTGGGAATCTGTGTCAAAACTTTGTTAGGAATTATGTGATCCTTACTAGCTGGAAGTAGGGGAGATGGGGCATGAAGTTATTTCTAGGAGTTGGACACATACCAAGTTTAGCTCAGTTCTGAGCATCTTTGAAATACCTATACAAACTTGTTCCTACATAGTAACTTGCATTTTTGAATGAGAATGTTCTTGCTTACAGCAACGTGCTATATGTTCGGAATGCCCGAATTGGCAATCTGTGTCAAAACTTTGTTAGGAATTATGTGATCCTTACTAGCTGGAAGTAAGGGAGATGGGGCATGAAGTTATTTCTACGAGTTGGACACATACCAATATTAGCTCAGTTCTGGGCATCTTTGAAATACCTATACAAACTTGTTCCTACCTAGTAACTTGCATCTTTGAATGAGAATGCGCTTGCTTGCAGCAACGTGCTATATGTTCTGAATGCCCGAATAGGGAATCTGTGTCAAAACTTTGTTAGAAATTATGTGATCCTTACTAGCTGGAAGTAAGGGAGATGGGGCATGAAGTTATTTCTAGGAGTTGGACACATACCAAGTTGAGCTTAGTTCTGGGCATTTTGAAATACCTATACAAACTTGTTCCTTCCTAGTAACTTGCAACTTTCAATGAGAATCTGCTTGCTTATAGCAACGTGCTATATGTTCTGAATGCCGGAATAGGGAATCTGTGTCAAAACTTTGTTAGGAATTATGTGATCCTTACTAGCTGGAAGTAAGGGAGATGGGGCATGAAGTTATTTCTAGGAGTTGGACACATACCAAGTTTAGCTCAGTTCTGGGCATCTTTGAAATACCTATACAAACTTGTTCCTACCTAGTAACTTGCAACTTTGAATGAAAATGTGCTTGCTTACAGCAACGTGCTATATGTTCTGAATGCCCGAATTGGGAATCTGTGTCAAAACTTTGTTAGGAATTATGTGATCCTTACTAGCTGGAAGTTAGGGAGATGGGGCATGAAGTTATTTCTAGGAGTTGCACACATACCAAGTTTAGCTCAGTTCTGGGCATCTTTGAAATACCTATACAAACTTGTTCCTACATAGTAACTTGCAACTTTGAATGAAAATGTGCTTGCTTACACCAACGTGCTATATGTTCTGAATGCCCGAATTGGGAATCTGTGTGAAAACATTGTTAGGAATTATGTGATCCTTACTAGCTGGAAGTAAGGGAGATGGGGCATGAAGTTATTTCTAGGAGTTGGACACATACCAAGTTTAGCTCAGTTCTGGGCATCTTTGAAATACCTATACAAACTTGTTCCTACATAGTATCTTGCAACTTTGAATGAGAATGTGCTTGCTTACAGCAACGTGCTACATGTTCTGAATGCCCGAATTGGGAATCTGTGTCAAAACTTTGTTAGGAATTATGTGATCCTTACTAGCTGGAAGTAAGGGAGATGGGGCAAGAAGTTATTTCTAGGAGTTGGACACATACCAAGTTTAGCTCAGTTCTGGGCATCTTTGAAATACCTATACAAACTTGTTCCTACATAGTAACTTGCATCTTTGAATGAGAATGTGCTTGCTTGCAGCAACGTGCTATATGTTCTGAATGCCCGAATTGGGAATCTGTGTCAAAACTTTGTTAGGAATTATGTGATCCTTACTAGCTGGAAGTAAGGGAGATGGGGCATGATGTTATTTCTAGGAGTTGGACACATACCAAGTTTAGCTCAGTTCTGGGCATCTTTGAAATACCTATACAAACTTGTTCCTACATAGTAACTTGCAACTTTGAATGAGAATGTGCTTGCTTGCAGGAACGTGCTATATGTTCTGAATGCCCGAATTGGCAATCTGTGTCAAAACTTTGTTAGGAAATATGTGATCCTCACTAGCTGGAAGTAAGGGAGATGGGGCATGAAGTTATTTCTAGGAGTTGGACACATACCAAGTTTAGCTCAGTTCTGGGCATCTTTGAAATACTTATACAAACTTGTTCCTACATAGTAACTTGCAACTTTGAATGAGAATGTGCTTGCTTACAGCAACGTGCTATATGTTCTGAATGCCCGAATTGGCAATCTGTGTCAAAACTTTGTTAGGAATTATGTGATCCTCACTAGCTGGAAGTAAGGGAGATGGGGCATGAAGTTATTTCTAGGAGTTGGACACATACCAAGGTTAGCTCAGTTCTGGGCATCTTTGAAATACCTATACAAACTTGTTCCTACATAGTAACTTGCATCTTTGAATGAGAATCTGCTTCCTTACAGCAACGTGCTATATGTTCTGAATGCCCGAATTGGGAATCTGTGTCAAAACTTTGTTAGGAATTATGTGATCCTTACTAGCTGGAAGTAAGGGAGATGGGGCATGAAGTTATTTCTAGGAGTTGGACACATACCAAGTTTAGCTCAGTTCTGGGCATCTTTCAAATACCTATACAAACTTGTTCCTACATAGTAACTTGCATCTTTGAATGAGAATCTGCTTGCTTACAGCAACGTGCTATATGTTCTGAATGCCCGAATTGGGAATCTGTGTCAAAACTTTGTTAGGAATTATGTGATCCTTACTAGCTGGAAGTAAGGGAGATGGGGCATGAAGTTATTTCTAGGAGTTGGACACATACCAAGTTTCGCTCAGTTCTGGGCATCTTTGAAATACCTATACAAACTTGTTCCTACATAGTAACTTGCAACTTTGAATGAGAATGTGCTTGCTTACAGCAACGTGCTATATGTTCTGAATGCCCGAATTGGGAATCTGTGTCAAAACTTTGTTAGGAATTATGTGATCCTTACTAGCTGGAAGTAAGGGAGATGGAGCATGAAGTTATTTCTAGGAGTTGGACACATACCAAGTTTAGCTCAGTTCTGGGCATCTTTGAAATACCTATACAAACTTGTTCCTACATAGTAACTTGCAACTTTGAATGAGAATGTGCTTGCTTACAGCAACGTGCTATATGTTCTGAATGCCCGAATTGGCAATCTGTGTCAAAACTTTGTTAGGAATTATGTGATCCTTACTAGCTGGAAGTAAGGGAGATGGGGCATGAAGTTATTTCTAGGAGTTGGACACATACCAAGTTTAGCTCAGTTCTGGGCATCTTTGAAATACCTATACAAACTTGTTCCTACATAGTAACTTGCATCTTTGAATGAGAATGTGCTTGCTTGCAGCAACGTGCTATATGTTCTGAATGCCCGAATTGGCAATCGGTGTCAAAACTTTCTTAGGAATTATGTGATCCTTACTAGCTGGAAGTAAGGGAGATGGGGCATGAAGTTATTTCTAGGAGTTGGACACATACCAAGTTTAGCTCAGTTCTGGGCATCTTTGAAATACCTATACAAACTTGTTCCTACATAGTAACTTGCAACTTTGAATGAGAATGTGCTTGCTTGCAGCAACGTGCTATATGTTCTGAATGCCCGAATAGGGAATCTGTGTCAAAACTTTGTAAGGAATTATGTGATCCTTAGTAGCTGGAAGTAAGGGAGATGGGGCATGAAGTTATTTCTAGGAGTTGGACACATACCAAGTTTAGCTCAGTTCTGGGCATCTTTGAAATACCTATACAAACTTGTTCCTACATAGTAACTTGCAATTTTGAATGAGAATGTGCTTGCTTACAGCAACGTGCTATATGTTCTGAATGCCCGAATTGGGAATCTGTGTCAAAACTTTGTAAGGAATTATGTGATCCTTAGTAGCTGGAAGTAAGGGAGATGGGGCATGAAGTTATTTCTAGGAGTTGGACACATACCAAGTTTAGCTCAGTTCTGGGCATCTTCGAAATACCTATACAAACTTGTTCCTACATAGTAACTTGCAACTTTGAATGAGAATGTGCTTGCTTGCAGCAACGTGCTATATGTTCTGAATGCCCGAATAGGGAATCTGTGTCAAAACTTTGTAAGGAATTATGTGATCCTTAGTAGCTGGAAGTAAGGGAGATGGGGCATGAAGTTATTTCTAGGAGTTGGAAACATACCAAGTTTCGCTCAGTTCTGGGCATCTTTGAAATACCTATACAAACTTGTTCCTACATAGTAACTTGCAACTTTGAATGGGAATGTGCTTGCTTACAGCAACGTGCTATATGTTCTGAATGCCCGAATTGGGAATCTGTGTCAAAACTTTGTTAGGAATTATGTGATCCTTACTAGCTGGAAGTAAGGGAGATGGGGCATGAAGTTATTTCTAGGAGTTGGACACATACCAAGTTTAGCTCAGTTCTGGGCATCTTTGAAATACCTATACAAACTTGTTCCTACATAGTAACTTGCAACTTTGAATGAGAATGTGCTTGCTTACAGCAACGTGCTATATGTTCTGAATGCCCGAATTGGCAATCTGTGTCAAAACTTTGTTAGGAATTATGTGATCCTTACTAGCTGGAAGTAAGGGAGATGGGGCATGAAGTTATTTCTAGGAGTTGGACACATACCAAGTTTAGCTCAGTTATGGGCATCTTTGAAATACCTATACAAACTTGTTCCTACATAGTATCTTGCAACTTTGAATGAGAATGTGCTTGCTTACAGCAACGTGCTATATGTTCTGAATGCCCGAATAGGGAATCTGTGTAAAAACTTTGTTAGGAATTATGTGATCCTTACTAGCTGGAAGTAAGGGAGATGGGGCATGAAGTTATTTCTAGGAGTTGGACACATACCAAGTTTAGCTCAGTTCTGGGCATCTTTGAAATACCTATACAAACTTGTTCCTACATAGTAACTTGAATCTTTGAATGAGAATGTGCTTGCTTACAGCAACGTGCTATATGTTCTGAATGCCCGAATTGGCAATCTGTGTCAAAACTTTGTTAGGAATTATGTGATCCTTACTAGCTGGAAGTAAGGGAGATGGGGCATGAAGTTATTTCTAGGAGTTGGACACATACCAAGTTTAGCTCAGTTCTGGGCATCTTTGAAATACCTATACAAACTTGTTCCTACATAGTAACTTGCAACTTTGAATGAGAATGTACTTGCTTACAGCAACGTGCTATATGTTCTGAATGCCCGATTTGGGAATCTGTGTCAAAACTTTGTTAGGAATTATGTGATCCTTACTAGCTGGAAGTAAGGGAGATGGGGCATGAAGTTATTTCTAGGAGTTGGACACATACCAAGTTTAGCTCAGTTCTGGGCATCTTTGAAATACCTATACAAACTTGTTCCTACATAGTAACTTGCAACTTTGAATGAGAATGTGCTTGCTTACAGCAACGTGCTATATGTTCTGAATGCCCGATTTGGGAATCTGTGTCAAAACTTTGTTAGGAATTATGTGATCCTTACTAGCTGGAAGTAAGGGAGATGGGGCATGAAGTTATTTCTAGGAGTTGGACACATACCAAGTTTCGCTCAGTTCTGGGCATCTTTGAAATACCTATACAAACTTGATCCTACATAGTAACTTGCATCTTTGAATGAGAATGTGCTTGCTTGCAGCAACGTGCTATATGTTCTGAATGCCCGATTTGGGAATCTGTGTCAAAACTTTGTTAGGAATTATGTGATCCTTACTAGCTGGAAGTAAGGGAGATGGGGCATGAAGTTATTTCTAGGAGTTGGACACATACCAAGTTTAGCTCAGTTCTGGGCATCTTTGAAATACCTATACAAACTTGTTCCTACATAGTAACTTGCATCTTTGAATGAGAATCTGCTTGCCTACAGCAACGTGCTATATGTTCTGAATGCCCGAATTGGGAATCTGTGTCAAAACTTTGTTAGGAATTATGTGATCCTTACTAGCTGGAAGTAGGGGAGATGGGGCATGAAGTTATTTCTAGGAGTTGGACACATACCAAGTTTAGCTCAGTTCTGAGCATCTTTGAAATACCTATACAAACTTGTTCCTACATAGTAACTTGTATCTTTGAATGAGAATGTTCTTGCTTACAGCAACGTGCTATATGTTCGGAATGCCCGAATTGGCAATCTGTGTCAAAACTTTGTTAGGAATTATGTGATCCTTACTAGCTGGAAGTAAGGGAGATGGGGCATGAAGTTATTTCTACGAGTTGGACACATAGCAAGTTTAGCTCAGTTCTGGGCATCTTTGAAATACCTATACAAACTTGTTCCTACCTAGTAACTTGCATCTTTGAATGAGAATGTGCTTGCTTGCAGCAACGTGCTATATGTTCTGAATGCCCGAATAGGGAATCTGTGTCAAAACTTTGTTAGAAATTATGTGATCCTTACTAGCTGGAAGTAAGGGAGATGGGGCATGAAGTTATTTCTAGGAGTTGGACACATACCAAGTTGAGCTTAGTTCTGGGCATTTTGAAATACCTATACAAACTTGTTCCTACCTAGTAACTTGCAACTTTCAATGAGAATCTGCTTGCTTATAGCAACGTGCTATATGTTCTGAATGCCGGAATAGGGAATCTGTGTCAAAACTTTGTTAGGAATCATGTGATCCTTACTAGCTGGAAGTAAGGGAGATGGGGCATGAAGTTATTTCTAGGAGTTGGACACATACCAAGTTTAGCTCAGTTCTGGGCATCTTTGAAATACCTATACAAACTTGTTCCTACCTAGTAACTTGCAACTTTGAATGAAAATGTGCTTGCTTACAGCAACGTGCTATATGTTCTGAATGCCCGAATTGGGAATCTGTGTCAAAACTTTGTTAGGAATTATGTGATCCTTACTAGCTGGAAGTTAGGGAGATGGGGCATGAAGTTATTTCTAGGAGTTGGACACATACCAAGTTTAGCTCAGTTCTGGGCATCTTTGAAATACCTATACAAACTTGTTCCTACATAGTAACTTGCAACTTTGAATGAAAATGTGCTTGCTTACACCAACGTGCTATATGTTCTGAATGCCCGAATTGGGAATCTGTGTGAAAACATTGTTAGGAATTATGTGATCCTTACTAGCTGGAAGTAAGGGAGATGGGACATGAAGTTATTTCTAGGAGTTGGACACATACCAAGTTTAGCTCAGTTCTGGGCATCTTTGAAATACCTATACAAACTTGTTCCTACATAGTAACTTGCCACTTTGAATGAGAATGTGCTTGCTTGCAGCAACGTGCTATATGTTCTGAATGCCCGAATTGGGAATCTGTGTCAAAACTTTGTTAGGAATTATGTGATCCTTACTAGCTTGAAGTAAGGGAGATGGGGCATGAAGTTATTTCTAGGAGTTGGACACATACCAAGTTTAGCTCAGTTCTGGGCATCTTTGAAATACCTATACAAACTTGTTCCTACATAGTAACTTGCAACTTTGAATGAGAATGTGCTTGCTTACAGCAACGTGCTATATGTTCTGAATGCCCGAATTGGCAATCTGTGTCAAAACTTTGTTAGGAATTATGTGATCCTTACTAGCTGGAAGTAAGGGAGATGGGGCATGAAGTTATTTCTAGGAGTTGGACACATACCAAGTTTAGCTCAGTTCTGGGCATCTTTGAAATACCTATACAAACTTGTTCCTACATAGTAACTTGCATCTTTGAATGAGAATGTGCTTGCTTACAGCAACGTGCTATATGTTCTGAATGCCCGAATTGGCAATCTGTGTCAAAACTTTGTTAGGAATTATGTGATCCTTACTAGCTGGAAGTAAGGGAGATGGGGCATGAAGATATTTCTATGAGTTGGACACATACCAAGTTTAGCTCAGTTCTGGGCATCTTTGAAATACCTATACAAACTTGTTCCTACATAGTAACTTGCATCTTTGAATGAGAATGTGCTTGCTTGCAGCAACGTGCTATATGTTCTGAATGCCCGAATTGGCAATCTGTGTCAAAACTTTCTTAGGAATTATGTGATCCTTACTAGCTGGAAGTAAGGGAGATGGGGCATGAAGTTATTTCTAGGAGTTGGACACATACCAAGTTTAGCTCAGTTCTGGGCATCTTTGAAATACCTATACAAACTTGTTCCTACATAGTAACTTGCAACTTTGAATGAGAATGTGCTTGCTTGCAGCAACGTGCTATATGTTCTGAATGCCCGAATAGGGAATCTGTGTCAAAACTTTGTAAGGAATTATGTGATCCTTAGTAGCTGGAAGTAAGCGAGATGGGGCATGAAGTTATTTCTAGGAGTTGGACACATACCAAGTTTAGCTCAGTTCTGGGCATCTTTGAAATACCTATACAAACTTGTTCCTACATAGTAACTTGCAACTTTGAATGAGAATGTGCTTGCTTGCAGCAACGTGCTATATGTTCTGAATGCCCGAATAGGGAATCTGTGTCAAAACTTTGTAAGGAATTATGTGATCCTTAGTAGCTGGAAGTAAGGGAGTTGGGGCATGAAGTTATTTCTAGGAGTTGGACACATACCAAGTTTCGCTCAGTTCTGGGCATCTTTGAAATACCTATACAAACTTGTTCCTACATAGTAACTTGCAACTTTGAATGAGAATGTGCTTGCTTACAGCAACGTGCTATATGTTCTGAATGCCCGAATTGGGAATCTGTGTCAAAACTTTGTTAGGAATTATGTGATCCTTACTAGCTGGAAGTAAGGGAGATGGGGCATGAAGTTATTTCTAGGAGTTGGACACATACCAAGTTTAGCTCAGTTCTGGGCATCTTTGAAATACCTATACAAACTTGTTCCTACATAGTAACTTGCAACTTTGAATGAGAATCTGCTTGCTTACACCAACGTGCTATATGTTCTGAATGCCCGAATTGGGAATCTGTGTGAAATCATTGTTAGGAATTATGTGATCCTTACTAGCTGGAAGTAAGGGAGATGGGGCATGAAGTTATTTCTAGGAGTTGGACACATACCAAGTTTAGCTCAGTTCTGGGCATCTTTGAAATACCTATACAAACTTGTTCCTACATAGTAACTTGCATCTTTAAATGAGAATCTGCTTGCTTACAGCAACGTGCTATATGTTCTGAATGCCCGAATTGGGAATCTGTGTCAAAACTTTGTTAGGAATTATGTGATCCTTACTAGCTGGAAGTAAGGGAGATGGGGCATGAAGTTATTTCTAGGAGTTGGACACATACCAAGTTTAGCTCAGTTCTGGGCATCTTTGAAATACCTATACAAACTTGTTCCTACATAGTATCTTGCAACTTTGAATGAGAATGTGCTTGCTTACAGCAACGTGCTACATGTTCTGAATGCCCGAATTGGGAATCTGTGTCAAAACTTTGTTAGGAATTATGTGATCCTTACTAGCTGGAAGTAAGGGAGATGGGGCATGAAGTTATTTCTAGGAGTTGGACACATACCAAGTTTAGCTCAGTTCTGGGCATCTTTGAAATACCTATACAAACTTGTTCCTACATAGTAACTTGCATCTTTGAATGAGAATGTGCTTGCTTGCAGCAACGTGCTATATGTTCTGAATGCCCGAATACGGAATCTGTGTCAAAACTTTGTTAGGAATTATGTGATCCTTACTAGTTGGAAGTAAGGGAGATGGGGCATGAAGTTATTTCTAGGAGTTGGACACATACCAAGTTTAGCTCAGTTCTGGGCATCTTTGAAATACCTATACAAACTTGTTCCTACATAGTAACTTGCATCTTTGAATGAGAATCTGCTTGCCTACAGCAACGTGCTATATGTTCTGAATGCCCGAATTGGGAATCTGTGTCAAAACTTTGTTAGGAATTATGTGATCCTTACTAGCTGGAAGTAAGGGAGATGGGGCATGAAGTTATTTCTAGGAGTTGGACACATACCAAGTTTAGCTCAGTTCTGGGCATCTTTGAAATACCTATACAAACTTGTTCCTACATAGTAACTTGCATCTTTGAATGAGAATGTGCTTGCTTACAGCAACGTGCTATATGTTCTGAATGCCCGAATTGGCAATCTGTGTCAAAACTTTGTTAGGAATTATGTGATCCTTACTAGCTGGAAGTAAGGGAGATGGGGCATCAAGTTATTTCTAGGAGTTGGACACATACCAAGTTTAGCTCAGTTCTGGGCATCTTTGAAATACCTATACAAACTTGTTCGTACCTAGTAACTTGCAACTTTGAATGAGAATGTGCTTGCTTGCAGCAACGTGCTATATGTTCAGAATGCCCGAATAGGGAATCTGTGTCAAAACTTTGTTAGGAATTATGTGATCCTTACTAGCTGGAAGTAAGGGAGATGGAGCATGAAGTTATTTCTTGGAGTTGGACACATACCAAGTTTAGCTCAGTTCTGGGCATCTTTGAAATACTTATACAAACATGTTCCTACCTGGTAACTTGCATCTTTGAATGAGAATGTGCTTGCTTGCAGCAACGTACTATATGTTCTGAATGCCCGAATAGGGAATCTGTGTCAAAACTTTGTTAGAAATTATGTGATCCTTACTAGCTGGAAGTAAGGGAGATGGGGCATGAAGTTATTTCTAGGAGTTGGACACATACCAAGTTGAGCTCAGTTCTGGGCATCTTTGAAATACCTATACAAACTTGTTCCTACCTAGTAACTTGCATCTTTGAATGAGAATCTGCTTGCTTATAGCAACGTGCTGTATGTTCTGAATGCCCGAATAGGGAATCTGTGTCAAAACTTTGTTAGGAATTATGTGATCCTTACTAGCTGGAAGTAAGGGAGATGGGGCATGAAGTTATTTCTAGGAGTTGGACACATACCAAGTTTAGCTCAGTTCTGGGCATCTTTGAAATACCTATACAAACTTGTTCCTACCTAGTAACTTGCAACTTTGAATGAAAATGTGCTTGCTTACAGCAACGTGCTATATGTTCTGAATGCCCGAATTGGGAATCTGTGTCAAAACTTAGTTAGGAATTATGTGATCCTTACTAGCTGGAAGTAAGGGAGATGGGGCATGAAGTTATTTCTAGGAGTTGGACACATACCAAGTTTAGCTCAGTTCTGGGCATCTTTGAAATACCTATACAAACTTGTTCCTACATAGTAACTTGCAACTTTGAATGAAAATGTGCTTGCTTGCAGCAACGTGCTATATGTTCTGAATGCCCGAATTGGGAATCTGTGTGAAAACATTGTTAGGAATTATGTGATCCTTACTAGCTGGAAGTAAGGGAGATGGGGCATGAAGTTATTTCTAGGAGTTGGACACATACCAAGTTTAGCTCAGTTCTGGGCATCTTTGAAATACCTATACAAACTTGTTCCTACATACTAACTTGCATCTTTGAATGAGAATCTGCTTGCTTACAGCAACGTGCTATATGTTCTGAATGCCCGAATTGGGAATTTGTGTCAAAACTTTGTTAGGAATTATGTGATCCTTACTAGCTGGAAGTAAGGGAGATGGGGCATGAAGTTATTTCTAGGAGTTGGACACATACCAAGTTTAGCTCAGTTCTGGGCATCTTTGAAATACCTATACAAACTTGTTCCTACATAGTAACTTGCAACTTTGAATGAGAATGTGCTTGCTTGCAGCAACGTGCTATATGTTCTGAATGCCCGAATAGGGAATCTGTGTCAAAACTTTGTTAGGAATTATGTGATCCTTACTAGCTGGAAGTAAGGGAGATGGGGCATAAAGTTATTTCTAGGAGTTGGACACATACCAAGTTTAGCTCAGTTCTGGGCATCTTTGAAATACCTATACAAACTTGTTCCTACATAGTAACTTGCATCTTTGAATGAGAATGTGCTTGCTTACAGCAACGTGCTATATGTTCTGAATGCCCGAATTGGCAATCTGTGTCAAAACTTTGTTAGGAATTATGTGATCCTTACTAGCTGGAAGTAAGGGAGATGGGGCATGAAGTTATTTCTAGGAGTTGGACACATACCAAGTTTAGCTCAGTTCTGGGCATCTTTGAAATACCTATACAAACTTGTTCCTACCTAGTAACTTGCATCTTTGAATGAGAATGTGCTTGCTTACAGCAACGTGCTATATGTTCTGAATGCCCGAATTGGGAATCTGTGTCAAAACTTTGTTAGGAATTATGTGATCCTTACTAGCTGGAAGTAAGGGAGATGGGGCATGAAGTTATTTCTAGGAGTTGGACACATACCAAGTTTAGCTCAGTTCTGGGCATCTTTGAAATACCTATACAAACTTGTTCCTACATAGTAACTTGCATCTTTGAATGAGAATGTGCTTGCTTACAGCAACGTGCTATATGTTCTGAATGCCCGAATTGGGAATCTGTGTCAAAACTTTCTTAGGAATTATGTGATCCTTACTAGCTGGAAGTAAGGGAGATGGGGCATGAAGTTATTTCTAGGAGTTGGACACATACCAAGTTTAGCTCAGTTCTCGGCATCTTTGAAATACCTATACAAACTTGTTCCTACATAGTAACTTGCAACTTTGAATGAGAATGTGCTTGCTTACAGCAACGTGCTATATGTTCTGAATGCCCGAATTGGGAATCTGTGTCAAAACTTTGTTAGGAAATATGTGATCCTTACTAGCTGGAAGTAAGGGAGATGGGGCATGAAGTTATTTCTAGGAGTTGGACACATACCAAGTTTAGCTCAGTTCTGGGCATCTTTGAAATACCTATACAAACTTGTTCCTACATAGTAACTTGCATCTTTGAATGAGAATGTGCTTGCTTACAGCAACGTGCTATATGTTCTGAATGCCCGAATTGGGAATCTGTGTCAAAACTTTGTTAGGAATTATGTGATCCTTACTAGCTGGAAGTAAGGGAGATGGGGCATCAAGTTATTTCTAGGAGTTGGACACATACCAAGTTTAGCTCAGTTCTGGGCATCTTTGAAATACCTATACAAACTTGTTCCTACCTAGTAACTTGCAACTTTGAATGAGAATGTGCTTGCTTGCAGCAACGTGCTATATGTTCTGAATGCCCGAATAGGGAATCTGTGTCAAAACTTTGTTAGGAATTATGTGATCCTTACTAGCTGGAAGTAAGGGAGATGGAGCATGAAGTTATTTCTTGGAGTTGGACACATACCAAGTTTAGCTCAGTTCTGGGCATCTTTGAAATACTTATACAAACATGTTCCTACCTGGTAACTTGCATCTTTGAATGAGAATGTGCTTGCTTGCAGCAACGTACTATATGTTCTGAATGCCCGAATAGGGAATCTGTGTCAAAACTTTGTTAGAAATTATGTGATCCTTACTAGCTGGAAGTAAGGGAGATGGGGCATGAAGTTATTTCTAGGAGTTGGACACATACCAAGTTGAGCTCAGTTCTGGGCATCTTTGAAATACCTATACAAACTTGTTCCTACCTAGTAACTTGCATCTTTGAATGAGAATCTGCTTGCTTATAGCAACGTGCTGTATGTTCTGAATGCCCGAATAGGGAATCTGTGTCAAAACTTTGTTAGGAATTATGTGATCCTTACTAGCTGGAAGTAAGGGAGATGGGGCATGAAGTTATTTCTAGGAGTTGGACACATACCAAGTTTAGCTCAGTTCTGGGCATCTTTGAAATACCTATACAAACTTGTTCCTACCTAGTAACTTGCAACTTTGAATGAAAATGTGCTTGCTTACAGCAACGTGCTATATGTTCTGAATGCCCGAATTGGGAATCTGTTTCAAAACTTAGTTAGGAATTATGTGATCCTTACTAGCTGGAAGTAAGGGAGATGGGGCATGAAGTTATTTCTAGGAGTTGGACACATACCAAGTTTAGCTCAGTTCTGGGCATCTTTGAAATACCTATACAAACTTGTTCCTACATAGTAACTTGCAACTTTGAATGAAAATGTGCTTGCTTGCAGCAACGTGCTATATGTTCTGAATGCCCGAATTGGGAATCTGTGTGAAAACATTGTTAGGAATTATGTGATCCTTACTAGCTGGAAGTAAGGGAGATGGGGCATGAAGTTATTTCTAGGAGTTGGACACATACCAAGTTTAGCTCAGTTCTGGGCATCTTTGAAATACCTATACAAACTTGTTCCTACATACTAACTTGCATCTTTGAATGAGAATCTGCTTGCTTACAGCAACGTGCTATATGATCTGAATGCCCGAATTGGGAATTTGTGTCAAAACTTTGTTAGGAATTATGTGATCCTTACTAGCTGGAAGTAAGGGAGATGGGGCATGAAGTTATTTCTAGGAGTTGGACACATACCAAGTTTAGCTCAGTTCTGGGCATCTTTGAAATACCTATACAAACTTGTTCCTACATAGTAACTTGCAACTTTGAATGAAAATGTGCTTGCTTACACCAACGTGCTATATGTTCTGAATGCCCGAATTGGGAATCTGTGTGAAAACATTGTTAGGAATTATGTGATCCTTACTAGCTGGAAGTAAGGGAGATGGGGCATGAAGTTATTTCTAGGAGTTGGACACATACCAAGTTTAGCTCAGTTCTGGGCATCTTTGAAATACCTATACAAACTTGTTCCTACCTAGTAACTTGCAACTTTGAATGAAAATGTGCTTGCTTACAGCAACGTGCTATATGTTCTGAATGCCCGAATTGGGAATCTGTGTCAAAACTTTGTTAGGAATTATGTGATCCTTACTAGCTGGAAGTAAGGGAGATGGGGCATGAAGTTATTTCTAGGAGTTGGACACATACCAAGTTTAGCTCAGTTCTGGGCATCTTTGAAATACCTATACAAACTTGTTCCTACATAGTAACTTGCAACTTTGAATGAAAATGTGCTTGATTGCAGCAACGTGCTATATGTTCTGAATGCCCGAATTGGGAATCTGTGTGAAAACATTGTTAGGAATTATGTGATCCTTACTAGCTGGAAGTAAGGGAGATGGGGCATGAAGTTATTTCTAGGAGTTGGACACATACCAAGTTTAGCTCAGTTCTGGGCATCTTTGAAATACCTATACAAACTTGTTCCTACATACTAACTTGCATCTTTGAATGAGAATCTGCTTGCTTACAGCAACGTGCTATATGTTCTGAATGCCCGAATTGGGAATCTGTGTCAAAACTTTGTTAGGAATTATGTGATCCTTACTAGCTGGAAGTAAGGGAGATGGGGCATGAAGTTATTTCTAGGAGTTGGACACATACCAAGTTTAGCTCAGTTCTGGGCATCTTTGAAATACCTATACAAACTTGTTCCTACATAGTAACTTGCAACTTTGAATGAAAATGTGCTTGCTTACACCAACGTGCTATATGTTCTGAATGCCCGAATTGGGAATCTGTGTGAAAACATTGTTAGGAATTATGTGATCCTTACTAGCTGGAAGTAAGAGAGTTGGGGCATGAAGTTATTTCTAGGAGTTGGACACATACCAAGTTTAGCTCAGTTCTGGCCATCTTTGAAATACCTATACAAACTTGTTCCTACATACTAACTTGCATCTTTGAATGAGAATCTGCTTGCTTACAGCAACGTGCTATATGTTCTGAATGCCCGAATTGGGAATCTGTGTCAAAACTTTGTTAGGAATTATGTGATCCTTACTAGCTGGAAGTAAGGGAGATGGGGCATGAAGTTATTTCTAGGAGTTGGACACATACCAAGTTTAGCTCAGTTCTGGGCATCTTTGAAATACCTATACAAACTTGTTCCTACCTAGTAACTTGCAACTTTGAATGAAAATGTGCTTGCTTACAGCAACGTGCTATATGTTCTGAATGCCCGAATTGGGAATCTGTGTCAAAACTTTGTTAGGAATTATGTGATCCTTACTAGCTGGAAGTAAGGGAGATGGGGCATGAAGTTATTTCTAGGAGTTGGACACATACCAAGTTTAGCTCAGTTCTGGGCATCTTTGAAATACCTATACAAACTTGTTCCTACATAGTAACTTGCAACTTTGAATGAAAATGTGCTTGATTGCAGCAACGTGCTATATGTTCTGAATGCCCGAATTGGGAATCTGTGTGAAAACATTGTTAGGAATTATGTGATCCTTACTAGCTGGAAGTAAGGGAGATGGGGCATGAAGTTATTTCTAGGAGTTGGACACATACCAAGTTTAGCTCAGTTCTGGGCATCTTTGAAATACCTATACAAACTTGTTCCTACATACTAACTTGCATCTTTGAATGAGAATCTGCTTGCTTACAGCAACGTGCTATATGTTCTGAATGCCCGAATTGGGAATCTGTGTCAAAACTTTGTTAGGAATTATGTGATCCTTACTAGCTGGAAGTAAGGGAGATGGGGCATGAAGTTATTTCTAGGAGTTGGACACATACCAAGTTTAGCTCAGTTCTGGGCATCTTTGAAATACCTATACAAACTTGTTCCTACCTAGTAACTTGCAACTTTGAATGAAAATGTGCTTGCTTACAGCAACGTGCTATATGTTCTGAATGCCCGAATTGGGAATCTGTGTCAAAACTTTGTTAGGAATTATGTGATCCTTACTAGCTGGAAGTAAGGGAGATGGGGCATGAAGTTATTTCTAGGAGTTGGACACATACCAAGTTTAGCTCAGTTCTGGGCATCTTTGAAATACCTATACAAACTTGTTCCTACATAGTAACTTGCAACTTTGAATGAAAATGTGCTTGATTGCAGCAACGTGCTATATGTTCTGAATGCCCGAATTGGGAATCTGTGTGAAAACATTGTTAGGAATTATGTGATCCTTACTAGCTGGAAGTAAGGGAGATGGGGCATGAAGTTATTTCTAGGAGTTGGACACATACCAAGTTAAGCTCAGTTCTGGGCATCTTTGAAATACCTATACAAACTTGTTCCTACATACTAACTTGCATCTTTGAATGAGAATCTGCTTGCTTACAGCAACGTGCTATATGTTCTGAATGCCCGAATTGGGAATCTGTGTGAAAACATTGTTAGGAATTATGTGATCCTTACTAGCTGGAAGTAAGGGAGATGGGGCATGAAGTTATTTCTAGGAGTTGGACACATACCAAGTTTAGCTCAGTTCTGGGCATCTTTGAAATACCTATACAAACTTGTTCCTACCTAGTAACTTGCAACTTTGAATGAAAATGTGCTTGCTTACAGCAACGTGCTATATGTTCTGAATGCCCGAATTGGGAATCTGTGTCAAAACTTTGTTAGGAATTATGTGATCCTTACTAGCTGGAAGTAAGGGAGATGGGGCATGAAGTTATTTCTAGGAGTTGGACACATACCAAGTTTAGCTCAGTTCTGGGCATCTTTGAAATACCTATACAAACTTGTTCCTACATAGTAACTTGCAACTTTGAATGAAAATGTGCTTGATTGCAGCAACGTGCTATATGTTCTGAATGCCCGAATTGGGAATCTGTGTGAAAACATTGTTAGGAATTATGTGATCCTTACTAGCTGGAAGTAAGGGAGATGGGGCATGAAGTTATTTCTAGGAGTTGGACACATACCAAGTTTAGCTCAGTTCTGGGCATCTTTGAAATACCTATACAAACTTGTTCCTACATACTAACTTGCATCTTTGAATGAGAATCTGCTTGCTTACAGCAACGTGCTATATGTTCTGAATGCCCGAATTGGGAATCTGTGTCAAAACTTTGTTAGGAATTATGTGATCCTTACTAGCTGGAAGTAAGGGAGATGGGGCATGAAGTTATTTCTAGGAGTTGGACACATACCAAGTTTAGCTCAGTTCTGGGCATCTTTGAAATACCTATACAAACTTGTTCCTACATAGTAACTTGCAACTTTGAATGAAAATGTGCTTGCTTACACCAACGTGCTATATGTTCTGAATGCCCGAATTGGGAATCTGTGTGAAAACATTGTTAGGAATTATGTGATCCTTACTAGCTGGAAGTAAGAGAGTTGGGGCATGAAGTTATTTCTAGGAGTTGGACACATACCAAGTTTAGCTCAGTTCTGGCCATCTTTGAAATACCTATACAAACTTGTTCCTACATACTAACTTGCATCTTTGAATGAGAATCTGCTTGCTTACAGCAACGTGCTATATGTTCTGAATGCCCGAATTGGGAATCTGTGTCAAAACTTTGTTAGGAATTATGTGATCCTTACTAGCTGGAAGTAAGGGAGATGGGGCATGAAGTTATTTCTAGGAGTTGGACACATACCAAGTTTAGCTCAGTTCTGGGCATCTTTGAAATACCTATACAAACTTGTTCCTACATAGTATCTTGCAACTTTGAATGAGAATGTGCTTGCTTACAGCAACGTGCTACATGTTCTGAATGCCCGAATTGGGAATCTGTGTCAAAACTTTGTTAGGAATTATGTGATCCTTACTAGCTGGAAGTAAGGGAGATGGGGCATGAAGTTATTTCTAGGAGTTGGACACATACCAAGTTTAGCTCAGTTCTGGGCATCTTTGAAATACCTATACAAACTTGTTCCTACATAGTAACTTGCAACTTTGAATGAGAATGTGCTTGCTTGCAGCAACGTGCTATATGTTCTGAATGCCCGAATAGGGAATCTGTGTCAAAACTTTGTTAGGAATTATGTGATCCTTACTAGCTGGAAGTAAGGGAGATGGGGCATAAAGTTATTTCTAGGAGTTGGACACATACCAAGTTTAGCTCAGTTCTGGGCATCTTTGAAATACCTATACAAACTTGTTCCTACATAGTAACTTGCATCTTTGAATGAGAATGTGCTTGCTTACAGCAACGTGCTATATGTTCTGAATGCCCGAATTGGCAATCTGTGTCAAAACTTTGTTAGGAATTATGTGATCCTTACTAGCTGGATGTAAGGGAGATGGGGCATGAAGTTATTTCTAGGAGTTGGACACATACCAAGTTTAGCTCAGTTCTGGGCATCTTTGAAATACCTATACAAACTTGTTCCTACCTAGTAACTTGCATCTTTGAATGAGAATGTGCTTGCTTACAGCAACGTGCTATATGTTCTGAATGCCCGAATTGGGAATCTGTGTCAAAACTTTGTTAGGAATTATGTGATCCTTACTAGCTGGAAGTAAGGGAGATGGGGCATGAAGTTATTTCTAGGAGTTGGACACATACCAAGTTTAGCTCAGTTCTGGGCATCTTTGAAATACCTATACAAACTTGTTCCTACATAGTAACTTGCATCTTTGAATGAGAATGTGCTTGCTTACAGCAACGTGCTATATGTTCTGAAGGCCCGAATTGGGAATCTGTGTCAAAACTTTCTTAGGAATTATGTGATCCTTACTAGCTGGAAGTAAGGGAGATGGGGCATGAAGTTATTTCTAGGAGTTGGACACATACCAAGTTTAGCTCAGTTCTGGGCATCTTTGAAATACCTATACAAACTTGTTCCTACATAGTAACTTGCAACTTTGAATGAGAATGTGCTTGCTTACAGCAACGTGCTATATGTTCTGAATGCCCGAATTGGGAATCTGTGTCAAAACTTTGTTAGGAAATATGTGATCCTTACTAGCTGGAAGTAAGGGAGATGGGGCATGAAGTTATTTCTAGGAGTTGGACACATACCAAGTTTAGCTCAGTTCTGGGCATCTTTGAAATACCTATACAAACTTGTTCCTACATAGTAACTTGCATCTTTGAATGAGAATGTGCTTGCTTACAGCAACGTGCTATATGTTCTGAATGCCCGAATTGGGAATCTGTGTCAAAACTTTGTTAGGAATTATGTGATCCTTACTAGCTGGAAGTAAGGGAGATGGGGCATGAAGTTATTTCTAGGAGTTGGACACATACCAAGTTTAGCTCAGTTCTGGGCATCTTTGAAATACCTATACAAACTTGTTCCTACATAGTAACTTGCAACTTTGAATGAAAATGTGCTTGCTTACAGCAACGTGCTATATGTTCTGAATGCCCGAATTGGGAATCTGTGTCAAAACTTTGTTAGGAATTATGTGATCCTTACTAGCTGGAAGTAAGGGAGATGGGGCATGAAGTTATTTCTAGGAGTTGGACACATACCAAGTTTAGCTCAGTTGTGGGCATCTTTGAAATACCTATACAAACTTATTGCTACATAGTAACTTGCATCTTTGAATGAGAATCTGCTTGCTTACAGCAACGTGCTATATGTTCTGAATGCCCGAATTGGGAATCTGTGTCAAAACTTTCTTAGGAATTATGTGATCCTTACTAGCTGGAAGTAAGGGAGATGGGGCAAGAAGTTATTTCTAGGAGTTGGACACATACCAAGTTTAGCTCAGTTCTGGGCATCTTTGAAATACCTATACAAACTTGTTCCTACATAGTAACTTGCATCTTTGAATGAGAATCTGCTTGCTTACAGCAACGTGCTATATGTTCTGAATGCCCGAATTGGGAATCTGTGTCAAAACTTTGTTAGGAATTATGTCATCCTTACTAGCTGGAAGTAAGGGAGCTGGGGCATGAAGTTATTTCTAGGAGTTGGACACATACCAAGTTTAGCTCAGTTCTGGGCATCTTTGAAATACCTATACAAACTTGTTCCTACATAGTAACTTGCATCTTTGAATGAGAATGTGCTTGATTACAGCAACGTGCTATATGTTCTGAATGCCCGAATTGGGAATCTGTGTCAAAACTTTGTTAGGAATTATGTGATCCTTACTAGCTGGAAGTAAGGGAGATGGGGCATGAAGTTATTTCTAGGAGTTGGACACATACCAAGTTTAGCTCAGTTCTGGGCATCTTTGAAATACCTATACAAACTTGTTCCTACATAGTAACTTGCATCTTTGAATGAGAATCTGCTTGCTTACAGCAACGTGCTATATGTTCTGAATGCCCGAATTGGGAATCTGTGTCAAAACTTTGTTAGGAATTATTTGATCCTTACTAGCTGGAAGTAAGGGAGATGGGGCATGAAGTTATTTCTAGGAGTTGGACACATAGCAAGTTTAGCTCAGTTCTGGGCATCTTTGAAATACCTATACAAACTTGTTCCTATATAGTAACTTGCATCTTTGAATGAGAATCTGCTTGCTTACAGCAACGTGCTATATGTTCTGAATGCCCGAATTGGGAATCTGTGTCAAAACTTTGTTAGGAATTATGTGATCCTTACTAGCTGGAAGTAAGGGAGATGGGGCATGAAGTTATTTCTAGGAGTTGGACACATACCAAGTTTAGCTCAGTTCTGGGCATCTTTGAAATACCTATACAAACTTGTTCCTACATAGTATCTTGCAACTTTGAATGAGAATGTGCTTGCTTACAGCAACGTGCTATATGTTCTGAATGCCCGAATTGGGAATCTGTGTCAAAACTTTGTTAGGAATTATGTGATCCTTACTAGCTGGAAGTAAGGGAGATGGGGCATGAAGTTATTTCTAGGAGTTGGACACATACCAAGTTTAGCTCAGTTCTGGGCATCTTTGAAATACCTATACAAACTTGTTCCTACATAGTAACTTGCACCTTTGAATGAGAATGTGCTTGCTTGCAGCAACGTGCTATATGTTCTGAATGCCCGAATTGGGAATCTGTGTCAAAACTTTGTTAGGAATTATGTGATCCTTACTAGCTGGAAGTAAGGGAGATGGGGCATGAAGTTATTTCTAGGAGTTGGACACATACCAAGTTTAGCTCAGTTCTGGGCATCTTTGAAATACCTATACAAACTTGTTCCTACATAGTAACTTGCAACTTTGAATGAGAATGTGCTTGCTTGCAGCAACGTGCTATATGTTCTGAATGCCCGAATTGGCAATCTGTGTCAAAACTTTGTTAGGAATTATGTGATCCTTACTAGCTGGAAGTAAGGGAGATGGGGCATGAAGTTATTTCTAGGAGTTGGACACATACCAAGTTTAGCTCAGTTCTGGGCATCTTTGAAATACCTATACAAACTTGTTCCTACATAGTAACTTGCAACTTTGAATGAGAATGTGCTTGCTTGCAGCAACGTGCTATATGTTCTGAATGCCCGAATAGGGAATCTGTGTCAAAACTTTGTAAGGAATTATGTGATCCTTAGTAGCTGGAAGTAAGCGAGATGGGGCATGAAGTTATTTCTAGGAGTTGGACACATGCCAAGTTTAGCTCAGTTCTGGGCATCTTTGAAATACCTATACAAACTTGTTCCTACATAGTAACTTGCAACTTTGAATGAGAATGTGCTTGCTTACAGCAACGTGCTATATGTTCTGAATGCCCGAATTGGGAATCTGTGTCAAAACTTTGTTAGGAATTATGTGATCCTTACTAGCTGGAAGTAAGGGAGATGGGGCATGAAGTTATTTCTAGGAGTTGGACACATACCAAGTTTAGCTCAGTTCTGGGCATCTTTGAAATACCTATACAAACTTGTTCCTACATAGTAACTTGCAACTTTGAATGAGAATGTGCTTGCTTGCAGCAACGTGCTATATGTTCTGAATGCCCGAATTGGCAATCTGTGTCAAAACTTTGTTAGGAATTATGTGATCCTTACTAGCTGGAAGTAAGGGAGATGGGGCATGAAGTTATTTCTAGGAGTTGGACACATACCAAGTTTAGCTCAGTTCTGGGCATCTTTGAAATACCTATACAAACTTGTTCCTACATAGTAACTTGCAACTTTGAATGAGAATGTGCTTGCTTGCAGCAACGTGCTATATGTTCTGAATGCCCGAATAGGGAATCTGTGTCAAAACTTTGTAAGGAATTATGTGATCCTTAGTAGCTGGAAGTAAGCGAGATGGGGCATGAAGTTATTTCTAGGAGTTGGACACATACCAAGTTTAGCTCAGTTCTGGGCATCTTTGAAATACCTATACAAACTTGTTCCTACATAGTAACTTGCAACTTTGAATGAGAATGTGCTTGCTTACAGCAACGTGCTATATGTTCTGAATGCCCGAATTGGGAATCTGTGTCAAAACTTTGTAAGGAATTATGTGATCCTTAGTAGCTGGAAGTAAGGGAGATGGGGCATGAAGTTATTTCTAGGAGTTGGACACATACCAAGTTTAGCTCAGTTCTGGGCATCTTCGAAATACCTATACAAACTTGTTCCTACATAGTAACTTGCAACTTTGAATGAGAATGTGCTTGCTTGCAGCAACGTGCTATATGTTCTGAATGCCCGAATAGGGAATCTGTGTCAAAACTTTGTAAGGAATTATGTGATCCTTAGTAGCTGGAAGTAAGGGAGTTGGGGCATGAAGTTATTTCTAGGAGTTGGACACATACCAAGTTTCGCTCAGTTCTGGGCATCTTTGAAATACCTATACAAACTTGTTCCTACATAGTAACTTGCAACTTTGAATGAGAATGTGCTTGCTTACAGCAACGTGCTATATGTTCTGAATGCCCGAATTGGGAATCTGTGTCAAAACTTTGTTAGGAATTATGTGATCCTTACTAGCTGGAAGTAAGGGAGATGGGGCATGAAGTTATTTCTAGGAGTTGGACACATACCAAGTTTAGCTCAGTTCTGGGCATCTTTGAAATACCTATACAAACTTGTTCCTACATAGTAACTTGCAACTTTGAATGAGAATCTGCTTGCTTACACCAACGTGCTATATGTTCTGAATGCCCGAATTGGGAATCTGTGTGAAATCATTGTTAGGAATTATGTGATCCTTACTAGCTGGAAGTAAGGGAGATGGGGCATGAAGTTATTTCTAGGAGTTGGACACATACCAAGTTTAGCTCAGTTCTGGGCATCTTTGAAATACCTATACAAACTTGTTCCTACATAGTAACTTGCATCTTTAAATGAGAATCTGCTTGCTTACAGCAACGTGCTATATGTTCTGAATGCCCGAATTGGGAATCTGTGTCAAAACTTTGTTAGGAATTATGTGATCCTTACTAGCTGGAAGTAAGGGAGATGGGGCATGAAGTTATTTCTAGGAGTTGGACACATACCAAGTTTAGCTCAGTTCTGGGCATCTTTGAAATACCTATACAAACTTGTTCCTACATAGTATCTTGCAACTTTGAATGAGAATGTGCTTGCTTACAGCAACGTGCTACATGTTCTGAATGCCCGAATTGGGAATCTGTGTCAAAACTTTGTTAGGAATTATGTGATCCTTACTAGCTGGAAGTAAGGGAGATGGGGCATGAAGTTATTTCTAGGAGTTGGACACATACCAAGTTTAGCTCAGTTCTGGGCATCTTTGAAATACCTATACAAACTTGTTCCTACATAGTAACTTGCATCTTTGAATGAGAATGTGCTTGCTTGCAGCAACGTGCTATATGTTCTGAATGCCCGAATACGGAATCTGTGTCAAAACTTTGTTAGGAATTATGTGATCCTTACTAGTTGGAAGTAAGGGAGATGGGGCATGAAGTTATTTCTAGGAGTTGGACACATACCAAGTTTAGCTCAGTTCTGGGCATCTTTGAAATACCTATACAAACTTGTTCCTACATAGTAACTTGCATCTTTGAATGAGAATCTGCTTGCCTACAGCAACGTGCTATATGTTCTGAATGCCCGAATTGGGAATCTGTGTCAAAACTTTGTTAGGAATTATGTGATCCTTACTAGCTGGAAGTAAGGGAGATGGGGCATGAAGTTATTTCTAGGAGTTGGACACATACCAAGTTTAGCTCAGTTCTGGGCATCTTTGAAATACCTATACAAACTTGTTCCTACATAGTAACTTGCATCTTTGAATGAGAATGTGCTTGCTTACAGCAACGTGCTATATGTTCTGAATGCCCGAATTGGCAATCTGTGTCAAAACTTTGTTAGGAATTATGTGATCCTTACTAGCTGGAAGTAAGGGAGATGGGGCATCAAGTTATTTCTAGGAGTTGGACACATACCAAGTTTAGCTCAGTTCTGGGCATCTTTGAAATACCTATACAAACTTGTTCGTACCTAGTAACTTGCAACTTTGAATGAGAATGTGCTTGCTTGCAGCAACGTGCTATATGTTCTGAATGCCCGAATAGGGAATCTGTGTCAAAACTTTGTTAGGAATTATGTGATCCTTACTAGCTGGAAGTAAGGGAGATGGAGCATGAAGTTATTTCTTGGAGTTGGACACATACCAAGTTTAGCTCAGTTCTGGGCATCTTTGAAATACTTATACAAACATGTTCCTACCTGGTAACTTGCATCTTTGAATGAGAATGTGCTTGCTTGCAGCAACGTACTATATGTTCTGAATGCCCGAATAGGGAATCTGTGTCAAAACTTTGTTAGAAATTATGTGATCCTTACTAGCTGGAAGTAAGGGAGATGGGGCATGAAGTTATTTCTAGGAGTTGGACACATACCAAGTTGAGCTCAGTTCTGGGCATCTTTGAAATACCTATACAAACTTGTTCCTACCTAGTAACTTGCATCTTTGAATGAGAATCTGCTTGCTTATAGCAACGTGCTGTATGTTCTGAATGCCCGAATAGGGAATCTGTGTCAAAACTTTGTTAGGAATTATGTGATCCTTACTAGCTGGAAGTAAGGGAGATGGGGCATGAAGTTATTTCTAGGAGTTGGACACATACCAAGTTTAGCTCAGTTCTGGGCATCTTTGAAATACCTATACAAACTTGTTCCTACCTAGTAACTTGCAACTTTGAATGAAAATGTGCTTGCTTACAGCAACGTGCTATATGTTCTGAATGCCCGAATTGGGAATCTGTGTCAAAACTTAGTTAGGAATTATGTGATCCTTACTAGCTGGAAGTAAGGGAGATGGGGCATGAAGTTATTTCTAGGAGTTGGACACATACCAAGTTTAGCTCAGTTCTGGGCATCTTTGAAATACCTATACAAACTTGTTCCTACATAGTATCTTGCAACTTTGAATGAGAATGTGCTTGCTTACAGCAACGTGCTACATGTTCTGAATGCCCGAATTGGGAATCTGTGTCAAAACTTTGTTAGGAATTATGTGATCCTTACTAGCTGGAAGTAAGGGAGATGGGGCATGAAGTTATTTCTAGGAGTTGGACACATACCAAGTTTAGCTCAGTTCTGGGCATCTTTGAAATACCTATACAAACTTGTTCCTACATAGTAACTTGCAACTTTGAATGAGAATGTGCTTGCTTGCAGCAACGTGCTATATGTTCTGAATGCCCGAATAGGGAATCTGTGTCAAAACTTTGTTAGGAATTATGTGATCCTTACTAGCTGGAAGTAAGGGAGATGGGGCATAAAGTTATTTCTAGGAGTTGGACACATACCAAGTTTAGCTCAGTTCTGGGCATCTTTGAAATACCTATACAAACTTGTTCCTACATAGTAACTTGCATCTTTGAATGAGAATGTGCTTGCTTACAGCAACGTGCTATATGTTCTGAATGCCCGAATTGGCAATCTGTGTCAAAACTTTGTTAGGAATTATGTGATCCTTACTAGCTGGATGTAAGGGAGATGGGGCATGAAGTTATTTCTAGGAGTTGGACACATACCAAGTTTAGCTCAGTTCTGGGCATCTTTGAAATACCTATACAAACTTGTTCCTACCTAGTAACTTGCATCTTTGAATGAGAATGTGCTTGCTTACAGCAACGTGCTATATGTTCTGAATGCCCGAATTGGGAATCTGTGTCAAAACTTTGTTAGGAATTATGTGATCCTTACTAGCTGGAAGTAAGGGAGATGGGGCATGAAGTTATTTCTAGGAGTTGGACACATACCAAGTTTAGCTCAGTTCTGGGCATCTTTGAAATACCTATACAAACTTGTTCCTACATAGTAACTTGCATCTTTGAATGAGAATGTGCTTGCTTACAGCAACGTGCTATATGTTCTGAAGGCCCGAATTGGGAATCTGTGTCAAAACTTTCTTAGGAATTATGTGATCCTTACTAGCTGGAAGTAAGGGAGATGGGGCATGAAGTTATTTCTAGGAGTTGGACACATACCAAGTTTAGCTCAGTTCTGGGCATCTTTGAAATACCTATACAAACTTGTTCCTACATAGTAACTTGCAACTTTGAATGAGAATGTGCTTGCTTACAGCAACGTGCTATATGTTCTGAATGCCCGAATTGGGAATCTGTGTCAAAACTTTGTTAGGAAATATGTGATCCTTACTAGCTGGAAGTAAGGGAGATGGGGCATGAAGTTATTTCTAGGAGTTGGACACATACCAAGTTTAGCTCAGTTCTGGGCATCTTTGAAATACCTATACAAACTTGTTCCTACATAGTAACTTGCATCTTTGAATGAGAATGTGCTTGCTTACAGCAACGTGCTATATGTTCTGAATGCCCGAATTGGGAATCTGTGTCAAAACTTTGTTAGGAATTATGTGATCCTTACTAGCTGGAAGTAAGGGAGATGGGGCATGAAGTTATTTCTAGGAGTTGGACACATACCAAGTTTAGCCCAGTTCTGGGCATCTTTGAAATACCTATACAAACTTGTTCCTACATAGTAACTTGCAACTTTGAATGAAAATGTGCTTGCTTACAGCAACGTGCTATATGTTCTGAATGCCCGAATTGGGAATCTGTGTCAAAACTTTGTTAGGAATTATGTGATCCTTACTAGCTGGAAGTAAGGGAGATGGGGCATGAAGTTATTTCTAGGAGTTGGACACATACCAAGTTTAGCTCAGTTGTGGGCATCTTTGAAATACCTATACAAACTTATTGCTACATAGTAACTTGCATCTTTGAATGAGAATCTGCTTGCTTACAGCAACGTGCTATATGTTCTGAATGCCCGAATTGGGAATCTGTGTCAAAACTTTCTTAGGAATTATGTGATCCTTACTAGCTGGAAGTAAGGGAGATGGGGCATGAAGTTATTTCTAGGAGTTGGACACATACCAAGTTTAGCTCAGTTCTGGGCATCTTTGAAATACCTATACAAACTTGTTCCTACATAGTAACTTGCATCTTTGAATGAGAATCTGCTTGCTTACAGCAACGTGCTATATGTTCTGAATGCCCGAATTGGGAATCTGTGTCAAAACTTTGTTAGGAATTATGTCATCCTTACTAGCTGGAAGTAAGGGAGATGGGGCATGAAGTTATTTCTAGGAGTTGGACACATACCAAGTTTAGCTCAGTTCTGGGCATCTTTGAAATACCTATACAAACTTGTTCCTACATAGTAACTTGCATCTTTGAATGAGAATGTGCTTGATTACAGCAACGTGCTATATGTTCTGAATGCCCGAATTGGGAATCTGTGTCAAAACTTTGTTAGGAATTATGTGATCCTTACTAGCTGGAAGTAAGGGAGATGGGGCATGAAGTTATTTCTAGGAGTTGGACACATACCAAGTTTAGCTCAGTTCTGGGCATCTTTGAAATACCTATACAAACTTGTTCCTACATAGTAACTTGCATCTTTGAATGAGAATCTGCTTGCTTACAGCAACGTGCTATATGTTCTGAATGCCCGAATTGGGAATCTGTGTCAAAACTTTGTTAGGAATTATTTGATCCTTACTAGCTGGAAGTAAGGGAGATGGGGCATGAAGTTATTTCTAGGAGTTGGACACATAGCAAGTTTAGCTCAGTTCTGGGCATCTTTGAAATACCTATACAAACTTGTTCCTATATAGTAACTTGCATCTTTGAATGAGAATCTGCTTGCTTACAGCAACGTGCTATATGTTCTGAATGCCCGAATTGGGAATCTGTGTCAAAACTTTGTTAGGAATTATGTGATCCTTACTAGCTGGAAGTAAGGGAGATGGGGCATGAAGTTATTTCTAGGAGTTGGACACATACCAAGTTTAGCTCAGTTCTGGGCATCTTTGAAATACCTATACAAACTTGTTCCTACATAGTATCTTGCAACTTTGAATGAGAATGTGCTTGCTTACAGCAACGTGCTATATGTTCTGAATGCCCGAATTGGGAATCTGTGTCAAAACTTTGTTAGGAATTATGTGATCCTTACTAGCTGGAAGTAAGGGAGATGGGGCATGAAGTTATTTCTAGGAGTTGGACACATACCAAGTTTAGCTCAGTTCTGGGCATCTTTGAAATACCTATACAAACTTGTTCCTACATAGTAACTTGCACCTTTGAATGAGAATGTGCTTGCTTGCAGCAACGTGCTATATGTTCTGAATGCCCGAATTGGGAATCTGTGTCAAAACTTTGTTAGGAATTATGTGATCCTTACTAGCTGGAAGTAAGGGAGATGGGGCATGAAGTTATTTCTAGGAGTTGGACACATACCAAGTTTAGCTCAGTTCTGGGCATCTTTGAAATACCTATACAAACTTGTTCCTACATAGTAACTTGCAACTTTGAATGAGAATGTGCTTGCTTGCAGCAACGTGCTATATGTTCTGAATGCCCGAATTGGCAATCTGTGTCAAAACTTTGTTAGGAATTATGTGATCCTTACTAGCTGGAAGTAAGGGAGATGGGGCATGAAGTTATTTCTAGGAGTTGGACACATACCAAGTTTAGCTCAGTTCTGGGCATCTTTGAAATACCTATACAAACTTGTTCCTACATAGTAACTTGCAACTTTGAATGAGAATGTGCTTGCTTGCAGCAACGTGCTATATGTTCTGAATGCCCGAATAGGGAATCTGTGTCAAAACTTTGTTAGCAATTATGTGATCCTTACTAGATGGAAGTAAGGGAGATGGGGCATGAAGTTATTTCTAGGAGTTGGACACATACCAAGTTTCGCTCAGTTCTGGGCATCTTTGAAATACCTATACAAACTTGTTCCTACATAGTAACTTGCAACTTTGAATGAGAATGTGCTTGCTTACAGCAACGTGCTATATGTTCTTAATGCCCGAATTGGGAATCTGTGTCAAAACTTTGTTAGGAATTATGTGATCCTTACTAGCTGGAAGTAAGGGAGATGGGGCATGAAGTTATTTCTAGGAGTTGGACACATACCAAGTTTAGCTCAGTTCTGGGCATCTTTGAAATACCTATACAAACTTGTTCCTACATAGTAACTTGCATCTTTGAATGAGAATGTGCTTGCTTACAGCAACGTGCTATATGTTCTGAATGCCCGAATTGGCAATCTGTGTCAAAACTTTGTTAGGAATTATGTGATCCTTACTAGCTGGAAGTAAGGGAGATGGGGCATGAAGTTATTTCTAGGAGTTGGACACATACCAAGTTTAGCTCAGTTCTGGGCATCTTTGAAATACCTATACAAACTTGTTCCTACATAGTAACTTGCATCTTTGAATGAGAATGTGCTTGCTTGCAGCAACGTGCTATATGTTCTGAATGCCCGAATTGGCAATCTGTGTCAAAACTTTGTTAGGAATTATGTGATCCTTACTAGCTGGAAGTAAGGGAGATGGGGCATGAAGTTATTTCTAGGAGTTGGACACATACCAAGTTTAGCTCAGTTCTGGGCATCTTTGAAATACCTATACAAACTTGTTCCTACATAGTAACTTGCAACTTTGAATGAGAATGTGCTTGCTTGCAGCAACGTGCTATATGTTCTGAATGCCCGATTAGGGAATCTGTGTCAAAACTTTGTAAGGAATTATGTGATCCTTACTAGCTGGAAGTAAGGGAGATGGGGCATGAAGTTATTTCTAGGAGTTGGACACATACCAAGTTTAGCTCAGTTCTGGGCATCTTTGAAATACCTATACAAACTTGTTCCTACATAGTAACTTGCAACTTTGAATGAGAATGTGCTTGCTTACAGCAACGTGCTATATGTTCTGAATGCCCGAATTGGGAATCTGTGTCAAAACTTTGTTAGGAATTATGTGATCCTTACTAGCTGGAAGTAAGGGAGATGGGGCATGAAGTTATTTCTAGGAGTTGGACACATACCAAGTTTAGCTCAGTTCTGGGCATCTTTGAAATACCTATACAAACTTGTTCCTACCTAGTAACTTGCAACTTTGAATGAAAATGTGCTTGCTTACACCAACGTGCTACATGTTCTGAATGCCCGAATTGGGAATCTGTGTCAAAACTTTGTTAGGAATTATGTGATCCTTACTAGCTGGAAGTAAGGGAGATGGGGCATGAAGTTATTTCTAGGAGTTGGACACATACCAAGTTTAGCTCAGTTCTGGGCATCTTTGAAATACCTATACAAACTTGTTCCTACATAGTAACTTGCATCTTTCAATGAGAATGTGCTTGCTTACAGCAACGTGCTATATGTTCTGAATGCCCGAATTGGCAATCTGTGTCAAAACTTTGTTAGGAATTATGTGATCCTTACTAGCTGGAAGTAAGGGAGATGGGGCATGAAGTTATTTCTAGGAGTTGGACACATACCAAGTTTAGCTCAGTTCTGGGCATCTTTGAAATACCTATACAAACTTGTTCCTACATAGTAACTTGCAACTTTGAATGAGAATGTGCTTGCTTGCAGCAACGTGCTATATGTTCTGAATGCCCGAATAGGGAATCTGTGTCAAAACTTTGTTAGGAATTATGTGATCCTTACTAGCTGGAAGTAAGGGAGATGGAGCATGAAGTTATTTCTTGGTGTTGGACACATACCAAGTTTAGCTCAGTTCTGGGCATCTTTGAAATACTTATACAAACTTGTTCCTACCTGGTAACTTGCATCTTTGAATGAGAATGTGCTTGCTTGCAGCAACGTACTATATGTTCTGAATGCCCGAATAGGGAATCTGTGTCAAAACTTTGTTAGAAATTATGTGATCCTTACTAGCTGGAAGTAAGGGAGATGGGGCATGAAGTTATTTCTAGGAGTTGGACACATACCAAGTTGAGCTCAGTTCTGGGCATCTTTGAAATACCTATACAAACTTGTTCCTACCTAGTAACTTGCATCTTTGAATGAGAATCTGCTTGCTTATAGCAACGTGCTATATGTTCTGAATGCCCGAATAGGGAATCTGTGTCAAAACTTTGTTAGGAATTATGTGATCCTTACTAGCTGGAAGTAAGGGAGATGGGGCATGAAGTTATTTCTAGGAGTTGGACACATACCAAGTTTAGCTCAGTTCTGGGCATCTTTGAAATACCTATACAAACTTGTTCCTACATAGTAACTTGCATCTTTGAATGAGAATCTGCTTGCTTACAGCAACGTGCTATATGTTCTGAATGCCCGAATTGGGAATCTGTGTCAAAACTTTGTTAGGAATTATGTCATCCTTACTAGCTGGAAGTAAGGGAGATGGAGCATGAAGTTATTTCTAGGAGTTGGACACATACCAAGTTTAGCTCAGTTCTGGGCATCTTTGAAATACCTATACAAACTTGTTCCTACATAGTAACTTGCATCTTTGAATGAGAATGTGCTTGATTACAGCAACGTGCTATATGTTCTGAATGCCCGAATTGGGAATCTGTGTCAAAACTTTGTTAGGAATGATGTGATCCTTACTAGCTGGAAGTAAGGGAGATGGGGCATGAAGTTATTTCTAGCAGTTGGACACATACCAAGTTTAGCTCAGTTCTGGGCATCTTTGAAATACCTATACAAACTTGTTCCTACATAGTAACTTGCATCTTTGAATGAGAATCTGCTTGCTTACAGCAACGTGCTATATGTTCTGAATGCCCGAATTGGGAATCTGTGTCAAAACTTTGTTAGGAATTATTTGATCCTTACTAGCTGGAAGTAAGGGAGATGGGGCATGAAGTTATTTCTAGGAGTTGGACACATAGCAAGTTTAGCTCAGTTCTGGGCATCGTTGAAATACCTATACAAACTTGTTCCTATATAGTAACTTGCATCTTTGAATGAGAATCTGCTTGCTTACAGCAACGTGCTATATGTTCTGAATGCCCGAATTGGGAATCTGTGTCAAAACTTTGTTAGGAATTATGTGATCCTTACTAGCTGGAAGTAAGGGAGATGGGGCATGAAGTTATTTCTAGGAGTTGGACACATACCAAGTTTAGCTCAGTTCTGGGCATCTTTGAAATACTTATACAAACTTGTTCCTACCTGGTAACTTGCATCTTTGAATGAGAATGTGCTTGCTTGCAGCAACGTACTATATGTTCTGAATGCCCGAATAGGGAATCTGTGTCAAAACTTTGTTAGAAATTATGTGATCCTTACTAGCTGGAAGTAAGGGAGATGGGGCATGAAGTTATTTCTAGGAGTTGGACACATACCAAGTTGAGCTCAGTTCTGGGCATCTTTGAAATACCTATACAAACTTGTTCCTACCTAGTAACTTGCATCTTTGAATGAGAATCTGCTTGCTTATAGCAACGTGCTATATGTTCTGAATGCCCGAATAGGGAATCTGTGTCAAAACTTTGTTAGGAATTATGTGATCCTTACTAGCTGGAAGTAAGGGAGATGGGGCATGAAGTTATTTCTAGGAGTTGGACACATACCAAGTTTAGCTCAGTTCTGGGCATCTTTGAAATACCTATACAAACTTGTTCCTACCTAGTAACTTGCAACTTTGAATGAAAATGTGCTTGCTTACAGCAACGTGCTATATGTTCTGAATGCCCGAGTTGGGAATCTGTGTCAAAACTTTGTTAGGAATTATGTGATCCTTACTAGCTGGAAGTAAGGGAGATGGGGCATGAAGTTATTTCTAGGAGTTGGACACATACCAAGTTTAGCTCAGTTCTGGGCATCTTTGAAATACCTATACAAACTTGTTCCTACATAGTAACTTGCAACTTTGAATGAAAATGTGCTTGCTTACACCAACGTGCTATATGTTCTGAATGCCCGAATTGGGAATCTGTGTGAAAACATTGTTAGGAATTATGTGATCCTTACTAGCTGGAAGTAAGGGAGATGGGGCATGAAGTTATTTCTAGGAGTTGGACACATACCAAGTTTAGCTCAGTTCTGGGCATCTTTGAAATACCTATACAAACTTGTTCCTACATACTAACTTGCATCTTTGAATGAGAATCTGCTTGCTTACAGCAACGTGCTATATGTTCTGAATGCCCGAATTGGGAATCTGTGTCAAAACTTTGTTAGGAATTATGTGATCCTTACAAGCTGGAAGTAAGGGAGATGGGGCATGAAGTTATTTCTAGGAGTTGGACACATACCAAGTTTAGCTCAGTTCTGGGCATCTTTGAAATACCTATACAAACTTGTTCCTACATAGTAACTTGCAACTTTGAATGAAAATGTGCTTGCTTACACCAACGTGCTATATGTTCTGAATGCCCGAATTGGGAATCTGTGTCAAAACTTTGTTAGGAATTATGTGATCCTTACTAGCTGGAAGTAAGGGAGATGGGGCATGAAGTTATTTCTAGGAGTTGGACACATACCAAGTTTAGCTCAGTTCTGGGCATCTTTGAAATACCTATACAAACTTGTTCCTACATAGTAACTTGCATCTTTGAATGAGAATCTTCTTGCTTACAGCAACGTGCTATATGTTCTGAATGCCCGAATTGGGAATCTGTCTCAAAACTTTGTTAGGAATTATTTGATCCTTACTAGCTGGAAGTAAGGGAGATGGGGCATGAAGTTATTTCTAGGAGTTGGACACATAGCAAGTTTAGCTCAGTTCTGGGCATCTTTGAAATACCTATACAAACTTGTTCCTACATAGTAACTTGCCACTTTGAATGAGAATGTGCTTGCTTGCAGCAACGTGCTATATGTTCTGAATGCCCGAATTGGGAATCTGTGTCAAAACTTTGTAAGGAATTATGTGATCCTTACTAGCTGGAAGTAAGGGAGATGGGGCATGAAGTTATTTCTAGGAGTTGGACACATACCAAGTTTAGCTCAGTTCTGGGCATCTTTGAAATACCTATACAAACTTGTTCCTACATAGTAACTTGCAACTTTGAATGAGAATGTGCTTGCTTACAGCAACGTGCTATATGTTCTGAATGCCCGAATTGGCAATCTGTGTCAAAACTTTGTTAGGAATTATGTGATCCTTACTAGCTGGAAGTAAGGGAGATGGGGCATGAAGTTATTTCTAGGAGTTGGACACATACCAAGTTTAGCTCAGTTCTGGGCATCTTTGAAATACCTATACAAACTTGTTCCTACATAGTAACTTGCATCTTTGAATGAGAATGTGCTTGCTTACAGCAACGTGCTATATGTTCTGAATGCCCGAATTGGCAATCTGTGTCAAAACTTTGTTAGGAATTATGTGATCCTTACTAGCTGGAAGTAAGGGAGATGGGGCATGAAGTTATTTCTAGGAGTTGGACACATACCAAGTTTAGCTCAGTTCTGGGCATGTTTGAAATACCTATACAAACTTGTTCCTACATAGTAACTTGCAACTTTGAATGAGAATGTGCTTGCTTGCAGCAACGTGCTATATGTTCTGAATGCCCGAATTGGCAATCTGTGTCAAAACTTTGTTAGGAATTATGTGATCCTTACTAGCTGGAAGTAAGGGAGATGGGGCATGAAGTTATTTCTAGGAGTTGGACACATACCAAGTTTAGCTCAGTTCTGGGCATCTTTGAAATACCTATACAAACTTGTTCCTACATAGTAACTTGCATCTTTGAATGAGAATGTGCTTGCTTACAGCAACGTGCTATATGTTCTGAATGCCCGAATTGGCAATCTGTGTCAAAACTTTGTTAGGAATTATGTGATCCTTACTAGCTGGAAGTAAGGGAGATGGGGCATGAAGTTATTTCTAGGAGTTGGACACATACCAAGTTTAGCTCAGTTCTGGGCATCTTTGAAATACCTATACAAACTTGTTCCTACATAGTAACTTGCATCTTTGAATGAGAATGTGCTTGCTTGCAGCAACGTGCTATATGTTCTGAATGCCCGAATTGGGAATCTGTGTCAAAACTTTGTTAGGAATTATGTGATCCTTACCAGCTGGAAGTAAGGGAGATGGGGCATGAAGTTATTTCTAGGAGTTGGACACATACCAAGTTTAGCTCAGTTCTGGGCATCTTTGAAATACCTATACAAACTTGTTCCTACATAGTAACTTGCAACTTTGAATGAGAATGTGCTTGCTTGCAGCAACGTGCTATATGTTCTGAATGCCCGATTAGGGAATCTGTGTCAAAACTTTGTAAGGAATTATGTGATCCTTACTAGCTGGAAGTAAGGGAGATGGGGCATGAAGTTATTTCTAGGAGTTGGACACATACCAAGTTTAGCTCAGTTCTGGGCATCTTTGAAATACCTATACAAACTTGTTCCTACATAGTAACTTGCAACTTTGAATGAGAATGTGCTTGCTTACAGCAACGTGCTATATGTTCTGAATGCCCGAATTGGGAATCTGTGTCAAAACTTTGTTAGGAATTATGTGATCCTTACTAGCTGGAAGTAAGGGAGATGGGGCATGAAGTTATTTCTAGGAGTTGGACACATACCAAGTTTAGCTCAGTTCTGGGCATCTTTGAAATACCTATACAAACTTGTTCCTACATAGTAACTTGCATCTTTGAAAGAGAATCTGCTTGCTTACAGCAACGTGCTATATGTTCTGAATGCCCGAATTGGGAATCTGTGTCAAAACTTTGTTAGGAATTATGTGATCCTTACTAGCTGGAAGTAAGGGAGATGGGGCATGAAGTTATTTCTAGGAGTTGGACACATAGCAAGTTTAGCTCAGTTCTGGGCATCTTTGAAATACCTATACAAACTTGTTCCTACATAGTAACTTGCATCTTTGAATGAGAATCTGCTTGCTTACAGCAACGTGCTATATGTTCTGAATGCCCGAATTGGGAATCTGTGTCAAAACTTTGTTAGGAATTATGTGATCCTTACTAGCTGGAAGTAAGGGAGATGGGGCATGAAGTTATTTCTAGGAGTTGGACACATACCAACTTTAGCTCAGTTCTGGGCATCTTTGAAATACCTATACAAACTTGTTCCTACATAGTAACTTGCAACTTTGAATGAGAATGTGCTTGCTTACAGCAACGTGCTATATGTTCTGAATGCCCGAATTGGGAATCTGTGTCAAAACTTTGTTAGGAATTATGTGATCCTTACTAGCTGGAAGTAAGGGAGATGGGGCATGAAGTTATTTCTAGGAGTTGGACACATACCAAGTTTAGCTCAGTTCTGGGCATCTTTGAAATACCTATACAAACTTGTTCCTACATAGTAACTTGCATCTTTGAAAGAGAATCTGCTTGCTTACAGCAACGTGCTATATGTTCTGAATGCCCGAATTGGGAATCTGTGTCAAAACTTTGTTAGGAATTATGTGATCCTTACTAGCTGGAAGTAAGGGAGATGGGGCATGAAGTTATTTCTAAGAGTTGGACACATACCAAGTTTAGCTCAGTTCTGGGCATCTTTGAAATACCTATACAAACTTGTTCCTACATAGTAACTTGCATCTTTGAATGAGAATCTGCTTGCTTACAGCAACGTGCTATATGTTCTGAATGCCCGAATTGGGAATCTGTGTCAAAACTTTGTTAGGAATTATGTGATCCTTACTAGCTGGAAGTAAGGGAGATGGGGCATGAAGTTATTTCTAGGAGTTGGACACATAGCAAGTTTAGCTCAGTTCTGGGCATCTTTGAAATACCTATACAAACTTGTTCCTACATAGTAACTTGCATCTTTGAATGAGAATCTGCTTGCTTACACAACGTGCTATATGTTCTGAATGCCCGAATTGGGAATCTGTGTCAAAACTTTGTTAGGAATTATGTGATCCTTACTAGCTGGAAGTAAGGGAGATGGGGCATGAAGGTATTTCTAGGAGTTGGACACATACCAAGTTTAGCTCAGTTCTGGGCATCTTTGAAATACCTATACAAACTTGATCCTACATAGTAACTTTCATCTTTAAATGAGAATGTGCTTGCTTGCAGCAACATGCTATATGTTCTGAATGCCCGAATAGGGAATCTGTGTCAAAACTTTGTTAGGAATTATGTGATCCTTACTAGCTGGAAGTAAGGGAGATGGGGCATGAAGTTATTTCTAGGAGTTGGACACATACCAAGTTTAGCTCAGTTCTGGGCATCTTTGAAATACCTATACAAACTTGTTCCTACCTAGTAACTTGCAACTTTGAATGAAAATGTGCTTGCTTACAGCAACGTGCTATATGTTCTGAATGCCCGAATTGGGAATCTGTGTCAAAACTTTGTTAGGAATTATGTGATCCTTACTAGCTGGAAGTAAGGGAGATGGGGCATGAAGTTATTTCTAGGAGTTGGACACATACCAAGTTTAGCTCAGTTCTGGGCATCTTTGAAATACCTATACAAACTTGTTCCTACATAGTAACTTGCATCTTTGAATGAGAATCTGCTTGCTTACAGCAACGTGCTATATGTTCTGAATGCCCGAATTGGGAATCTGTGTCAAAACTTTGTTAGGAATTATGTGATCCTTACTAGCTGGAAGTAAGGGAGATGGGGCATGAAGTTATTTCTAGGAGTTGGACACATAGCAAGTTTAGCTCAGTTCTGGGCATCTTTGAAATACCTATACAAACTTGTTCCTACATAGTAACTTGCATCTTTGAATGAGAATCTGCTTGCTTACAGCAACGTGCTATATGTTCTGAATGCCCGAATTGGGAATCTGTGTCAAAAATTTGTTAGGAATTATGTGATCCTTACTAGCTGGAAGTAAGGGAGATGGGGCATGAAGTTATTTCTAGGAGTTGGACACATACCAACTTTAACTCAGTTCTGGGCATCTTTGAAATACCTATACAAACTTGTTCCTACATAGTAACTTGCAACTTTGAATGAGAATGTGCTTGCTTACAGCAACGTGCTATATGTTCTGAATGCCCGAATTGGGAATCTGTGTCAAAACTTTGTTAGGAATTATGTGATCCTTACTAGCTGGAAGTAAGGGAGATGGGGCATGAAGTTATTTCTAGGAGTTGGACACATACCAAGTTTAGCTCAGTTCTGGGGATCTTTGAAATACCTATACAAACTTGTCCCTACATAGTAACTTGCATCTTTGAAAGAGAATCTGCTTGCTTACAGCAACGTGCTATATGTTCTGAATGCCCGAATTGGGAATCTGTGTCAAAACTTTGTTAGGAATTATGTGATCCTTACTAGCTGGAAGTAAGGGAGATGGGGCATGAAGTTATTTCTAGGAGTTGGACACATACCAAGTTTAGCTCAGTTCTGGGCATCTTTGAAATACCTATACAAACTTGTTCCTACATAGTAACTTGCATCTTTGAATGAGAATCTGCTTGCTTACAGCAACGTGCTATATGTTCTGAATGCCCGAATTGGGAATCTGTGTCAAAACTTTGTTAGGAATTATGTGATCCTTACTAGCTGGAAGTAAGGGAGATGGGGCATGAAGTTATTTCTAGGAGTTGGACACATAGCAAGTTTAGCTCAGTTCTGGGCATCTTTGAAATACCTATACAAACTTGTTCCTACATAGTAACTTGCATCTTTGAATGAGAATCTGCTTGCTTACACAACGTGCTATATGTTCTGAATGCCCGAATTGGGAATCTGTGTCAAAACTTTGTTAGGAATTATGTGATCCTTACTAGCTGGAAGTAAGGGAGATGGGGCATGAAGGTATTTCTAGGAGTTGGACACATACCAAGTTTAGCTCAGTTCTGGGCATCTTTGAAATACCTATACAAACTTGATCCTACATAGTAACTTGCATCTTTAAATGAGAATGTGCTTGCTTGCAGCAACATGCTATATGTTCTGAATGCCCGAATAGGGAATCTGTGTCAAAACTTTGTTAGGAATTATGTGATCCTTACTAGCTGGAAGTAAGGGAGATGGGGCATGAAGTTATTTCTAGGAGTTGGACACATACCAAGTTTAGCTCAGTTCTGGGCATCTTTGAAATACCTATACAAACTTGTTCCTACCTAGTAACTTGCAACTTTGAATGAAAATGTGCTTGCTTACAGCAACGTGCTATATGTTCTGAATGCCCGAATTGGGAATCTGTGTCAAAACTTTGTTAGGAATTATGTGATCCTTACTAGCTGGAAGTAAGGGAGATGGGGCATGAAGTTATTTCTAGGAGTTGGACACATACCAAGTTTAGCTCAGTTCTGGGCATCTTTGAAATACCTATACAAACTTGTTCCTACATAGTAACTTGCAACTTTGAATGAAAATGTGCTTGCTTACACCAACGTGCTATATGTTCTGAATGCCCGAATTGGGAATCTGTGTGAAAACATTGTTAGGAATTATGTGATCCTTACTAGCTGGAAGTAAGGGAGATGGGGCATGAAGTTATTTCTAGGAGTTGGACACATACCAAGTTTAGCTCAGTTCTGGGCATCTTTGAAATACCTATACAAACTTGTTCCTACATAGTAACTTGCATCTTTGAATGAGAATCTGCTTGCTTACAGCAACGTGCTATATGTTCTGAATGCCCGAATTGGGAATCTGTGTCAAAACTTTGTTAGGAATTATGTGATCCTTACTAGCTGGAAGTAAGGGAGATGGGGCATGAAGTTATTTCTAGGAGTTGGACACATACCAAGTTTAGCTCAGTTCTGGGCATCTTTGAAATACCTATACAAACTTGTTCCTACATAGTATCTTACAACTTTGAATGAGAATGTGCTTGCTTACAGCAACGTGCGACATGTTCTGAATGCCCGAATTGGGAATCTGTGTCAAAACTTTGTTAGGAATTATGTGATCCTTACTAGCTGGAAGTAAGGGAGATGGGGCATGAAGTTATTTCTAGGAGTTGGACACATACCAAGTTTAGCTCAGTTCTGGTCATCTTCGAAATACCTATACAAACTTGTTCCTACATAGTATCTTGCAACTTTGAATGAGAATGTGCTTGCTTACAGCAACGTGCTACATGTTCTGAATGCCCGAATTGGGAATCTGTGTCAAAACTTTGTTAGGAATTATGTGATCCTTACTAGCTGGAAGTAAGGGAGATGGGGCATGAAGTTATTTCTAGGAGTTGGACACATACCAAGTTTAGCTCAGTTCTGGGCATCTTTGAAATACCTATACAAACTTGTTCCTACATAGTAACTTGCATCTTTGAATGAGAATGTGCTTGCTTGCAGCAACGTGCTATATGTTCTGAATGCCCGAATAGGGAATCTGTGTCAAAACTTTGTTAGGAATTATGTGATCCTTACTAGCTGGAAGTAAGGGAGATGGGGCATGAAGTTATTTCTAGGAGTTGGACACATACCAAGTTTAGCTCAGTTCTGGGCATCTTTGAAATACCTATACAAACTTGTTCCTACATAGTAACTTGCATCTTTGAATGAGAATGTGCTTGCTTACAGCAACGTGCTATATGTTCTGAATGCCCGAATTGGGAATCTGTGTCAAAACTTTGTTAGGAATTATGTGATCCTTACTAGCTGGAAGTAAGGGAGATGGGGCATGAAGTTATTTCTAGGAGTTGGACACATACCAAGTTTAGCTCAGTTCTGGGCATCTTTGAAATACCTATACAAACTTGTTCCTACATAGTATCTTGCAACTTTGAATGAGAATGTGCTTGCTTACAGCAACGTGCTACATGTTCTGAATGCCCGAATTGGGAATCTGTGTCAAAACTTTGTTAGGAATTATGTGATCCTTACTAGCTGGAAGTAAGGGAGATGGGGCATGAAGTTATTTCTAGGATTTGGACACATACCAAGTTTAGCTCAGTTCTGGGCATCTTTGAAATACCTATACAAACTTGTTCCTACATAGTAACTTGCATCTTTGAATGAGAATGTGCTTGCTTGCAGCAACGTGCTATATGTTCTGAATGCCCGAATAGGGAATCTGTGTCAAAACTTTGTTAGGAATTATGTGATCCTTACTAGCTGGAAGTAAGGGAGATGGGGCATGAAGTTATTTCTAGGAGTTGGACACATACCAAGTTTAGCTCAGTTCTGGGCATCTTTGAAATACCTATACAAACTTGTTCCTACATAGTAACTTGCATCTTTGAATGAGAATGTGCTTGCTTGCAGCAACGTGCTATATGTTCTGAATGCCCGAATAGGGAATCTGTGTCAAAACTTTGTTAGGAATTATGTGATCCTTACTAGCTGGAAGTAAGGGAGATGGGGCATGAAGTTATTTCTAGGAGTTGGACACATACCAAGTTTAGCTCAGTTCTGGGCATCTTTGAAATACCTATACAAACTTGTTCCTACATAGTAACTTGCATCTTTGAATGAGAATGTGCTTGCTTACAGCAACGTGCTATATGTTCTGAATGCCCGAATTGGCAATCTGTGTCAAAACTTTGTTAGGAATTATGTGATCCTTACTAGCTGGAAGTAAGGGAGATGGGGCATGAAGTTATTTCTAGGAGTTGGACACATACCAAGTTTAGCTCAGTTCTGGGCATCTTTGAAATACCTATACAAACTTGTTCCTACATAGTAAATTGCAACTTTGAATGAGAATGTGCTTGCTTGCAGCAACGTGCTATATGTTCTGAATGCCCGAATTGGGAATCTGTGTCAAAACTTTGTTAGGAATTATGTGATCCTTACTAGCTGGAAGTAAGGGAGATGGGGCATGAAGTTATTTCTAGGAGTTGGACACATACCAACTTTAGCTCAGTTCTGGGCATCTTTGAAATACCTATACAAACTTGTTCCTACATAGTAACTTGCAACTTTGAATGAGAATGTGCTTGCTTACAGCAACGTGCTATATGTTCTGAATGCCCGAATTGGGAATCTGTGTCAAAACTTTGTTAGGAATTATGTGATCCTTACTAGCTGGAAGTAAGGGAGATGGGGCATGAAGTTATTTCTAGGAGTTGGACACATACCAAGTTTAGCTCAGTTCTGGGCATCTTTGAAATACCTATACAAACTTGTTCCTACATAGTAACTTGCATCTTTGAAAGAGAATCTGCTTGCTTACAGCAACGTGCTATATGTTCTGAATGCCCGAATTGGGAATCTGTGTCAAAACTTTGTTAGGAATTATGTGATCCTTACTAGCTGGAAGTAAGGGAGATGGGGCATGAAGTTATTTCTAAGAGTTGGACACATACCAAGTTTAGCTCAGTTCTGGGCATCTTTGAAATACCTATACAAACTTGTTCCTACATAGTAACTTGCATCTTTGAATGAGAATCTGCTTGCTTACAGCAACGTGCTATATGTTCTGAATGCCCGAATTGGGAATCTGTGTCAAAACTTTGTTAGGAATTATGTGATCCTTACTAGCTGGAAGTAAGGGAGATGGGGCATGAAGTTATTTCTAGGAGTTGGACACATAGCAAGTTTAGCTCAGTTCTGGGCATCTTTGAAATACCTATACAAACTTGTTCCTACATAGTAACTTGCATCTTTGAATGAGAATCTGCTTGCTTACACAACGTGCTATATGTTCTGAATGCCCGAATTGGGAATCTGTGTCAAAACTTTGTTAGGAATTATGTGATCCTTACTAGCTGGAAGTAAGGGAGATGGGGCATGAAGGTATTTCTAGGAGTTGGACACATACCAAGTTTAGCTCAGTTCTGGGCATCTTTGAAATACCTATACAAACTTGATCCTACATAGTAACTTTCATCTTTAAATGAGAATGTGCTTGCTTGCAGCAACATGCTATATGTTCTGAATGCCCGAATAGGGAATCTGTGTCAAAACTTTGTTAGGAATTATGTGATCCTTACTAGCTGGAAGTAAGGGAGATGGGGCATGAAGTTATTTCTAGGAGTTGGACACATACCAAGTTTAGCTCAGTTCTGGGCATCTTTGAAATACCTATACAAACTTGTTCCTACCTAGTAACTTGCAACTTTGAATGAAAATGTGCTTGCTTACAGCAACGTGCTATATGTTCTGAATGCCCGAATTGGGAATCTGTGTCAAAACTTTGTTAGGAATTATGTGATCCTTACTAGCTGGAAGTAAGGGAGATGGGGCATGAAGTTATTTCTAGGAGTTGGACACATACCAAGTTTAGCTCAGTTCTGGGCATCTTTGAAATACCTATACAAACTTGTTCCTACATAGTAACTTGCATCTTTGAATGAGAATCTGCTTGCTTACAGCAACGTGTTATATGTTCTGAATGCCCGAATTGGGAATCTGTGTCAAAACTTTGTTAGGAATTATGTGATCCTTACTAGCTGGAAGTAAGGGAGATGGGGCATGAAGTTATTTCTAGGAGTTGGACACATAGCAAGTTTAGCTCAGTTCTGGGCATCTTTGAAATACCTATACAAACTTGTTCCTACATAGTAACTTGCATCTTTGAATGAGAATCTGCTTGCTTACAGCAACGTGCTATATGTTCTGAATGCCCGAATTGGGAATCTGTGTCAAAAATTTGTTAGGAATTATGTGATCCTTACTAGCTGGAAGTAAGGGAGATGGGGCATGAAGTTATTTCTAGGAGTTGGACACATACCAACTTTAACTCAGTTCTGGGCATCTTTGAAATACCTATACAAACTTGTTCCTACATAGTAACTTGCAACTTTGAATGAGAATGTGCTTGCTTACAGCAACGTGCTATATGTTCTGAATGCCCGAATTGGGAATCTGTGTCAAAACTTTGTTAGGAATTATGTGATCCTTACTAGCTGGAAGTAAGGGAGATGGGGCATGAAGTTATTTCTAGGAGTTGGACACATACCAAGTTTAGCTCAGTTCTGGGGATCTTTGAAATACCTATACAAACTTGTTCCTACATAGTAACTTGCATCTTTGAAAGAGAATCTGCTTGCTTACAGCAACGTGCTATATGTTCTGAATGCCCGAATTGGGAATCTGTGTCAAAACTTTGTTAGGAATTATGTGATCCTTACTAGCTGGAAGTAAGGGAGATGGGGCATGAAGGTATTTCTAGGAGTTGGACACATACCAAGTTTAGCTCAGTTCTGGGCATCTTTGAAATACCTATACAAACTTGATCCTACATAGTAACTTTCATCTTTAAATGAGAATGTGCTTGCTTGCAGCAACATGCTATATGTTCTGAATGCCCGAATTGGGAATCTGTGTCAAAACTTTGTTAGGAATTATGTGATCCTTACTAGCTGGAAGTAAGGGAGATGGGGCATGAAGTTATTTCTAGGAGTTGGACACATACCAAGTTTAGCTCAGTTCTGGGCATCTTTGAAATACCTATACAAACTTGTTCCTACATAGTAACTTGCATCTTTGAATGAGAATCTGCTTGCTTACAGCAACGTGCTATATGTTCTGAATGCCCGAATTGGGAATCTGTGTCAAAACTTTGTTAGGAATTATGTGATCCTTACTAGCTGGAAGTAAGGGAGATGGGGCATGAAGGTATTTCTAGGAGTTGGACACATACCAAGTTTAGCTCAGTTCTGGGCATCTTTGAAATACCTATACAAACTTGATCCTACATAGTAACTTGCATCTTTAAATGAGAATGTGCTTGCTTGCAGCAACATGCTATATGTTCTGAATGCCCGAATAGGGAATCTGTGTCAAAACTTTGTTAGGAATTATGTGATCCTTACTAGCTGGAAGTAAGGGAGATGGGGCATGAAGTTATTTCTAGGAGTTGGACACATACCAAGTTTAGCTCAGTTCTGGGCATCTTTGAAATACCTATACAAACTTGTTCCTACCTAGTAACTTGCAACTTTGAATGAAAATGTGCTTGCTTACAGCAACGTGCTATATGTTCTGAATGCCCGAATTGGGAATCTGTGTCAAAACTTTGTTAGGAATTATGTGATCCTTACTAGCTGGAAGTAAGGGAGATGGGGCATGAAGTTATTTCTAGGAGTTGGACACATACCAAGTTTAGCTCAGTTCTGGGCATCTTTGAAATACCTATACAAACTTGTTCCTACATAGTAACTTGCAACTTTGAATGAAAATGTGCTTGCTTACACCAACGTGCTATATGTTCTGAATGCCCGAATTGGGAATCTGTGTGAAAACATTGTTAGGAATTATGTGATCCTTACTAGCTGGAAGTAAGGGAGATGGGGCATGAAGTTATTTCTAGGAGTTGGACACATACCAAGTTTAGCTCAGTTCTGGGCATCTTTGAAATACCTATACAAACTTGTTCCTACATAGTATCTTACAACTTTGAATGAGAATGTGCTTGCTTACAGCAACGTGCGACATGTTCTGAATGCCCGAATTGGGAATCTGTGTCAAAACTTTGTTAGGAATTATGTGATCCTTACTAGCTGGAAGTAAGGGAGATGGGGCATGAAGTTATTTCTAGGAGTTGGACACATACCAAGTTTAGCTCAGTTCTGGGCATCTTTGAAATACCTATACAAACTTGTTCCTACATAGTAACTTGCAACTTTGAATGAGAATGTGCTTGCTTACACCAACGTGCTATATGTTCTGAATGCCCGAATTGGGAATCTGTGTGAAAACATTGTTAGGAATTATGTGATCCTTACTAGCTGGAAGTAAGGGAGATGGGGCATGAAGTTATTTCTAGGAGTTGGACACATACCAAGTTTAGCTCAGTTCTGGGCATCTTTGAAATACCTATACAAACTTGTTCCTACATACTAACTTGCATCTTTGAATGAGAATCTGCTTGCTTACAGCAACGTGCTATATGTTCTGAATGCCCGAATTGGGAATCTGTGTCAAAACTTTGTTAGGAATTATGTGATCCTTACTAGCTGGAAGTAAGGGAGATGGGGCATGAAGTTATTTCTAGGAGTTGGACACATACCAAGTTTAGCTCAGTTCTGGTCATCTTCGAAATACCTATACAAACTTGTTCCTACATAGTATCTTGCAACTTTGAATGAGAATGTGCTTGCTTACAGCAACGTGCTACATGTTCTGAATGCCCGAATTGGGAATCTGTGTCAAAACTTTGTTAGGAATTATGTGATCCTTACTAGCTGGAAGTAAGGGAGATGGGGCATGAAGTTATTTCTAGGAGTTGGACACATACCAAGTTTAGCTCAGTTCTGGGCATCTTTGAAATACCTATACAAACTTGTTCCTACATAGTAACTTGCATCTTTGAATGAGAATGTGCTTGCTTGCAGCAACGTGCTATATGTTCTGAATGCCCGAATAGGGAATCTGTGTCAAAACTTTGTTAGGAATTATGTGATCCTTACTAGCTGGAAGTAAGGGAGATGGGGCATGAAGTTATTTCTAGGAGTTGGACACATACCAAGTTTAGCTCAGTTCTGGGCATCTTTGAAATACCTATACAAACTTGTTCCTACATAGTAACTTGCATCTTTGAATGAGAATGTGCTTGCTTACAGCAACGTGCTATATGTTCTGAATGCCCGAATTGGGAATCTGTGTCAAAACTTTGTTAGGAATTATGTGATCCTTACTAGCTGGAAGTAAGGGAGATGGGGCATGAAGTTATTTCTAGGAGTTGGACACATACCAAGTTTAGCTCAGTTCTGGGCATCTTTGAAATACCTATACAAACTTGTTCCTACATAGTATCTTGCAACTTTGAATGAGAATGTGCTTGCTTACAGCAACGTGCTACATGTTCTGAATGCCCGAATTGGGAATCTGTGTCAAAACTTTGTTAGGAATTATGTGATCCTTACTAGCTGGAAGTAAGGGAGATGGGGCATGAAGTTATTTCTAGGATTTGGACACATACCAAGTTTAGCTCAGTTCTGGGCATCTTTGAAATACCTATACAAACTTGTTCCTACATAGTAACTTGCATCTTTGAATGAGAATGTGCTTGCTTGCAGCAACGTGCTATATGTTCTGAATGCCCGAATAGGGAATCTGTGTCAAAACTTTGTTAGGAATTATGTGATCCTTACTAGCTGGAAGTAAGGGAGATGGGGCATGAAGTTATTTCTAGGAGTTGGACACATACCAAGTTTAGCTCAGTTCTGGGCATCTTTGAAATACCTATACAAACTTGTTCCTACATAGTAACTTGCATCTTTGAATGAGAATGTGCTTGCTTGCAGCAACGTGCTATATGTTCTGAATGCCCGAATAGGGAATCTGTGTCAAAACTTTGTTAGGAATTATGTGATCCTTACTAGCTGGAAGTAAGGGAGATGGGGCATGAAGTTATTTCTAGGAGTTGGACACATACCAAGTTTAGCTCAGTTCTGGGCATCTTTGAAATACCTATACAAACTTGTTCCTACATAGTAACTTGCAACTTTGAATGAGAATGTGCTTGCTTGCAGCAACGTGCTATATGTTCTGAATGCCCGAATAGGGAATCTGTGTCAAAACTTTGTTAGGAATTATGTGATCCTTACTAGCTGGAAGTAAGGGAGATGGGGCATGAAGTTATTTCTAGGAGTTGGACACATACCAAGTTTAGCTCAGTTCTGGGCATCTTTGAAATACCTATACAAACTTGTTCCTACATAGTAACTTGCATCTTTGAATGAGAATGTGCTTGCTTACAGCAACGTGCTACATGTTCTGAATGCAAGAATTGGGAATCTGTGTCAAAACTTTGTTAGGAATTATGTGATCCTTACTAGCTGGAAGTAAGGGAGATGGGGCATGAAGTTATTTCTAGGAGTTGGACACATACCAAGTTTAGCTCAGTTCTGGGCATCTTTGAAATACCTATACAAACTTGTTCCTACATAGTATCTTGCAACTTTGAATGAGAATGTGCTTGCTTACAGCAACGTGCTACATGTTCTGAATGCCCGAATTGGGAATCTGTGTCAAAACTTTGTTAGGAATTATGTGATCCTTACTAGCTGGAAGTAAGGGAGATGGGGCATGAAGTTATTTCTAGGAGTTGGACACATACCAAGTTTAGCTCAGTTCTGGGCATCTTTGAAATACCTATACAAACTTGTTCCTACATAGTAACTTGCATCTTTGAATGAGAATGTGCTTGCTTGCAGCAACGTGCTATATGTTCTGAATGCCCGAATAGGGAATCTGTGTCAAAACTTTGTTAGGAATTATGTGATCCTTACTAGCTGGAAGTAAGGGAGATGGGGCATGAAGTTATTTCTAGGAGTTGGACACATACCAAGTTTAGCTCAGTTCTGGGCATCTTTGAAATTCCTATACAAACTTGTTCCTACATAGTAACTTGCATCTTTGAATGAGAATGTGCTTGCTTACAGCAACGTGCTATATGTTCTGAATGCCCGAATAGGGAATCTGTGTCAAAACTTTGTTAGGAATTATGTGATCCTTACTAGCTGGAAGTAAGGGAGATGGGGCATGAAGTTATTTCTAGGAGTTGGACACATACCAAGTTTAGCTCAGTTCTGGGCATCTTTGAAATACCTATACAAACTTGTTCCTACATAGTAACTTGCATCTTTGAATGAGAATGTGCTTGCTTACAGCAACGTGCTATATGTTCTGAATGCCCGAATTGGCAATCTGTGTCAAAACTTTGTTAGGAATTATGTGATCCTTACTAGCTGGAAGTAAGGGAGATGGGGCATGAAGTTATTTCTAGGAGTTGGACACATACCAAGTTTAGCTCAGTTCTGGGCATCTTTGAAATACCTATACAAACTTGTTCCTACATAGTAACTTGCATCTTTGAATGAGAATGTGCTTGCTTACAGCAACGTGCTATATGTTCTGAATGCCCGAATTGGGAATCTGTGTCAAAACTTTGTTAGGAATTATGTGATCCTTACTAGCTGGAAGTAAGGGAGATGGGGCATGAAGTTATTTCTAGGAGTTGGACACATACCAAGTTTAGCTCAGTTCTGGGCATCTTTGAAATACCTATACAAACTTGTTCCTACATAGTATCTTGCAACTTTGAATGAGAATGTGCTTGCTTACAGCAACGTGCTACATGTTCTGAATGCCCGAATTGGGAATCTGTGTCAAAACTTTGTTAGGAATTATGTGATCCTTACTAGCTGGAAGTAAGGGAGATGGGGCATGAAGTTATTTCTAGGATTTGGACACATACCAAGTTTAGCTCAGTTCTGGGCATCTTTGAAATACCTATACAAACTTGTTCCTACATAGTAACTTGCATCTTTGAATGAGAATGTGCTTGCTTGCAGCAACGTGCTATATGTTCTGAATGCCCGAATAGGGAATCTGTGTCAAAACTTTGTTAGGAATTATGTGATCCTTACTAGCTGGAAGTAAGGGAGATGGGGCATGAAGTTATTTCTAGGAGTTGGACACATACCAAGTTTAGCTCAGTTCTGGGCATCTTTGAAATACCTATACAAACTTGTTCCTACATAGTAACTTGCATCTTTGAATGAGAATGTGCTTGCTTGCAGCAACGTGCTATATGTTCTGAATGCCCGAATAGGGAATCTGTGTCAAAACTTTGTTAGGAATTATGTGATCCTTACTAGCTGGAAGTAAGGGAGATGGGGCATGAAGTTATTTCTAGGAGTTGGACACATACCAAGTTTAGCTCAGTTCTGGGCATCTTTGAAATACCTATACAAACTTGTTCCTACATAGTAACTTGCAACTTTGAATGAGAATGTGCTTGCTTGCAGCAACGTGCTATATGTTCTGAATGCCCGAATAGGGAATCTGTGTCAAAACTTTGTTAGGAATTATGTGATCCTTACTAGCTGGAAGTAAGGGAGATGGGGCATGAAGTTATTTCTAGGAGTTGGACACATACCAAGTTTAGCTCAGTTCTGGGCATCTTTGAAATACCTATACAAACTTGTTCCTACATAGTAACTTGCATCTTTGAATGAGAATGTGCTTGCTTACAGCAACGTGCTACATGTTCTGAATGCAAGAATTGGGAATCTGTGTCAAAACTTTGTTAGGAATTATGTGATCCTTACTAGCTGGAAGTAAGGGAGATGGGGCATGAAGTTATTTCTAGGAGTTGGACACATACCAAGTTTAGCTCAGTTCTGGGCATCTTGGAAATACCTATACAAACTTGTTCCTACATAGTATCTTGCAACTTTGAATGAGAATGTGCTTGCTTACAGCAACGTGCTACATGTTCTGAATGCCCGAATTGGGAATCTGTGTCAAAACTTTGTTAGGAATTATGTGATCCTTACTAGCTGGAAGTAAGGGAGATGGGGCATGAAGTTATTTCTAGGAGTTGGACACATACCAAGTTTAGCTCAGTTCTGGGCATCTTTGAAATACCTATACAAACTTGTTCCTACATAGTAACTTGCATCTTTGAATGAGAATGTGCTTGCTTGCAGCAACGTGCTATATGTTCTGAATGCCCGAATAGGGAATCTGTGTCAAAACTTTGTTAGGAATTATGTGATCCTTACTAGCTGGAAGTAAGGGAGATGGGGCATGAAGTTATTTCTAGGAGTTGGACACATACCAAGTTTAGCTCAGTTCTGGGCATCTTTGAAATTCCTATACAAACTTGTTCCTACATAGTAACTTGCATCTTTGAATGAGAATGTGCTTGCTTACAGCAACGTGCTATATGTTCTGAATGCCCGAATAGGGAATCTGTGTCAAAACTTTGTTAGAAATTATGTGATCCTTACTAGCTGGAAGTAAGGGAGATGGGGCATGAAGTTATTTCTAGGAGTTGGACACATACCAAGTTTAGCTCAGTTCTGGGCATCTTTGAAATACCTATACAAACTTGTTCCTACATAGTAACTTGCATCTTTGAATGAGAATGTGCTTGCTTACAGCAACGTGCTATATGTTCTGAATGCCCGAATTGGCAATCTGTGTCAAAACTTTGTTAGGAATTATGTGATCCTTACTAGCTGGAAGTAAGGGAGATGGGGCATGAAGTTATTTCTAGGAGTTGGACACATACCAAGTTTAGCTCAGTTCTGGGCATCTTTGAAATACCTATACAAACTTGTTCCTACATAGTAACTTGCAACTTTGAATGAGAATGTGCTTGCTTGCAGCAACGTGCTATATGTTCTGAATGCCCGAATAGGGAATCTGTGTCAAAACTTTGTTAGGAATTATGTGATCCTTACTAGCTGGAAGTAAGGGAGATGGAGCATGAAGTTATTTCTTGGAGTTGGACACATACCAAGTTTAGCTCAGTTCTGGGCATCTTTGAAATACCTATACAAACTTGTTCCTACCTAGTAACTTGCAACTTTGAATGAGAATGTGCTTGCTTACAGCAACGTCCTATATGTTCTGAATGCCCGAATTGGGAATCTGTGTCAAAACTTTGTTAGAAATTATGTGATCCTTACTAGCTGGAAGTAAGGGAGATGGGGCATGAAGTTATTTCTAGGAGTTGGACACATACCAAGTTGAGCTCAGTTCTAGGCATCTTTGAAATACCTATACAAACTTGTTCCTACCTAGTAACTTGCATCTTTGAATGAGAATGTGCTTGCTTACAGCAACGTGCTATATGTTCTGAATGCCCGAATTGGGAATCTGTGTCAAAACTTTGTTAGGAATTATGTGATCCTTACTAGCTGGAAGTAAGGGAGATGGGGCATGAAGTTATTTCTAGGAGTTGGACACATACCAAGTTTAGCTCAGTTCTGGGCATCTTTGAAATACCTATACAAACTTGTTCCTACCTAGTAACTTGCAACTTTGAATGAAAATGTGCTTGCTTACAGCAACGTGCTATATGTTCTGAATGCCCGAATTTGGAATCTGTGTCAAAACTTTGTTAGGAATTATGTGATCCTTACTAGCTGGAAGTAAGGGAGATGGGGCATGAAGTTATTTCTAGGAGTTGGACACATACCAAGTTTAGCTCAGTTCTGGGCATCTTTGAAATACCTATACAAACTTGTTCCTACATAGTAACTTGCATCTTTGAATGAGAATCTGCTTGCTTACAGCAACGTGCTATATGTTCTGAATGCCCGAATTGGGAATCTGTGTCAAAACTTTCTTAGGAATTATGTGATCCTTACTAGCTGGAAGTAAGGGAGATGGGGCATGAAGTTATTTCTAGGAGTTGGACACATACCAAGTTTAGCTCAGTTCTGGGCATCTTTGAAATACCTATACAAACTTGTTCCTATATAGTAACTTGCATCTTTGAATGAGAATGTGCTTGCTTGCAGCAACGTGCTATATGTTCTGAATGCCCGAATTGGGAATCTGTGTCAAAACTTTGTTAGGAATTATGTGATCCTTACTAGATGGAAGTAAGGGAGATGGGGCATGAAGTTATTTCTAGGAGTTGGACACATACCAAGTTTAGCTCAGTTCTGGTCATCTTCGAAATACCTATACAAACTTGTTCCTACATAGTATCTTGCAACATTGAATGAGAATGTGCTTGCTTACAGCAACGTGCTACATGTTCTGAATGCCCGAATTGGGAATCTGTGTCAAAACTTTGTTAGGAATTATGTGATCCTTACTAGCTGGAAGTAAGGGAGATGGGGCATGAAGTTATTTCTAGGAGTTGGACACATACCAAGTTTAGCTCAGTTCTGGGCATCTTTGAAATACCTATACAAACTTGTTCCTACATAGTAACTTGCATCTTTGAATGAGAATGTGCTTGCTTGCAGCAACGTGCTATATGTTCTGAATGCCCGAATAGGGAATCTGTGTCAAAACTTTGTTAGGAATTATGTGATCCTTACTAGCTGGAAGTAAGGGAGATGGGGCATGAAGTTATTTCTAGGAGTTGGACACATACCAAGTTTAGCTCAGTTCTGGGCATCTTTGAAATACCTATACAAACTTGTTCCTACATAGTAACTTGCATCTTTGAATGAGAATGTGCTTGCTTACAGCAACGTGCTATATGTTCTGAATGCCCGAATTGGGAATCTGTGTCAAAACTTTGTTAGGAATTATGTGATCCTTACTAGCTGGAAGTAAGGGAGATGGGGCATGAAGTTATTTCTAGGAGTTGGACACATACCAAGTTTAGCTCAGTTCTGGGCATCTTTGAAATACCTATACAAACTTGTTCCTACATAGTATCTTGCAACTTTGAATGAGAATGTGCTTGCTTACAGCAACGTGCTACATGTTCTGAATGCCCGAATAGGGAATCTGTGTCAAAACTTTGTTAGGAATTATGTGATCCTTACTAGCTGGAAGTAAGGGAGATGGGGCATGAAGTTATTTCTAGGATTTGGACACATACCAAGTTTAGCTCAGTTCTGGGCATCTTTGAAATACCTATACAAACTTGTTCCTACATAGTAACTTGCATCTTTGAATGAGAATGTGCTTGCTTGCAGCAACGTGCTATATGTTCTGAATGCCCGAATAGGGAATCTGTGTCAAAACTTTGTTAGGAATTATGTGATCCTTACTAGCTGGAAGTAAGGGAGATGGGGCATGAAGTTATTTCTAGGAGTTGGACACATACCAAGTTTAGCTCAGTTCTGGGCATCTTTGAAATACCTATACAAACTTGTTCCTACATAGTAACTTGCATCTTTGAATGAGAATGTGCTTGCTTACACAACGTGCTATATGTTCTGAATGCCCGAATAGGGAATCTGTGTCAAAACTTTGTTAGGAATTATGTGATCCTTACTAGCTGGAAGTAAGGGAGATGGGGCATGAAGTTATTTCTAGGAGTTGGACACATACCAAGTTTAGCTCAGTTCTGGGCATCTTTGAAATACCTATACAAACTTGTTCCTACATAGTAACTTGCAACTTTGAATGAGAATGTGCTTGCTTGCAGCAACGTGCTATATGTTCTGAATGCCCGAATAGGGAATCTGTGTCAAAACTTTGTTAGGAATTATGTGATCCTTACTAGCTGGAAGTAAGGGAGATGGGGCATGAAGTTATTTCTAGGAGTTGGACACATACCAAGTTTAGCTCAGTTCTGGGCATCTTTGAAATACCTATACAAACTTGCTCCTACATAGTAACTTGCATCTTTGAATGAGAATGTGCTTGCTTACAGCAACGTGCTACATGTTCTGAATGCAAGAATTGGGAATCTGTGTCAAAACTTTGTTAGGAATTATGTGATCCTTACTAGCTGGAAGTAAGGGAGATGGGGCATGAAGTTATTTCTAGGAGTTGGACACATACCAAGTTTAGCTCAGTTCTGGGCATCTTGGAAATACCTATACAAACTTGTTCCTACATAGTATCTTGCAACTTTGAATGAGAATGTGCTTGCTTACAGCAACGTGCTACATGTTCTGAATGCCCGAATTGGGAATCTGTGTCAAAACTTTGTTAGGAATTATGTGATCCTTACTAGCTGGAAGTAAGGGAGATGGGGCATGAAGTTATTTCTAGGAGTTGGACACATACCAAGTTTAGCTCAGTTCTGGGCATCTTTGAAATACCTATACAAACTTGTTCCTACATAGTAACTTGCATCTTTGAATGAGAATGTGCTTGCTTGCAGCAACGTGCTATATGTTCTGAATGCCCGAATAGGGAATCTGTGTCAAAACTTTGTTAGGAATTATGTGATCCTTACTAGCTGGAAGTAAGGGAGATGGGGCATGAAGTTATTTCTAGGAGTTGGACACATACCAAGTTTAGCTCAGTTCTGGGCATCTTTGAAATTCCTATACAAACTTGTTCCTACATAGTAACTTGCATCTTTGAATGAGAATGTGCTTGCTTACAGCAACGTGCTATATGTTCTGAATGCCCGAATAGGGAATCTGTGTCAAAACTTTGTTAGAAATTATGTGATCCTTACTAGCTGGAAGTAAGGGAGATGGGGCATGAAGTTATTTCTAGGAGTTGGACACATACCAAGTTTAGCTCAGTTCTGGGCATCTTTGAAATACCTATACAAACTTGTTCCTACATAGTAACTTGCATCTTTGAATGAGAATGTGCTTGCTTACAGCAACGTGCTATATGTTCTGAATGCCCGAATTGGCAATCTGTGTCAAAACTTTGTTAGGAATTATGTGATCCTTACTAGCTGGAAGTAAGGGAGATGGGGCATGAAGTTATTTCTAGGAGTTGGACACATACCAAGTTTAGCTCAGTTCTGGGCATCTTTGAAATACCTATACAAACTTGTTCCTACATAGTAACTTGCAACTTTGAATGAGAATGTGCTTGCTTGCAGCAACGTGCTATATGTTCTGAATGCCCGAATAGGGAATCTGTGTCAAAACTTTGTTAGGAATTATGTGATCCTTACTAGCTGGAAGTAAGGGAGATGGAGCATGAAGTTATTTCTTGGAGTTGGACACATACCAAGTTTAGCTCAGTTCTGGGCATCTTTGAAATACCTATACAAACTTGTTCCTACCTAGTAACTTGCAACTTTGAATGAGAATGTGCTTGCTTACAGCAACGTCCTATATGTTCTGAATGCCCGAATTGGGAATCTGTGTCAAAACTTTGTTAGAAATTATGTGATCCTTACTAGCTGGAAGTAAGGGAGATGGGGCATGAAGTTATTTCTAGGAGTTGGACACATACCAAGTTGAGCTCAGTTCTAGGCATCTTTGAAATACCTATACAAACTTGTTCCTACCTAGTAACTTGCATCTTTGAATGAGAATGTGCTTGCTTACAGCAACGTGCTATATGTTCTGAATGCCCGAATTGGGAATCTGTGTCAAAACTTTGTTAGGAATTATGTGATCCTTACTAGCTGGAAGTAAGGGAGATGGGGCATGAAGTTATTTCTAGGAGTTGGACACATACCAAGTTTAGCTCAGTTCTGGGCATCTTTGAAATACCTATACAAACTTGTTCCTACCTAGTAACTTGCAACTTTGAATGAAAATGTGCTTGCTTACAGCAACGTGCTATATGTTCTGAATGCCCGAATTTGGAATCTGTGTCAAAACTTTGTTAGGAATTATGTGATCCTTACTAGCTGGAAGTAAGGGAGATGGGGCATGAAGTTATTTCTAGGAGTTGGACACATACCAAGTTTAGCTCAGTTCTGGGCATCTTTGAAATACCTATACAAACTTGTTCCTACATAGTAACTTGCATCTTTGAATGAGAATCTGCTTGCTTACAGCAACGTGCTATATGTTCTGAATGCCCGAATTGGGAATCTGTGTCAAAACTTTCTTAGGAATTATGTGATCCTTACTAGCTGGAAGTAAGGGAGATGGGGCATGAAGTTATTTCTAGGAGTTGGACACATACCAAGTTTAGCTCAGTTCTGGGCATCTTTGAAATACCTATACAAACTTGTTCCTATATAGTAACTTGCATCTTTGAATGAGAATGTGCTTGCTTGCAGCAACGTGCTATATGTTCTGAATGCCCGAATTGGGAATCTGTGTCAAAACTTTGTTAGGAATTATGTGATCCTTACTAGATGGAAGTAAGGGAGATGGGGCATGAAGTTATTTCTAGGAGTTGGACACATACCAAGTTTAGCTCAGTTCTGGTCATCTTCGAAATACCTATACAAACTTGTTCCTACATAGTATCTTGCAACATTGAATGAGAATGTGCTTGCTTACAGCAACGTGCTACATGTTCTGAATGCCCGAATTGGGAATCTGTGTCAAAACTTTGTTAGGAATTATGTGATCCTTACTAGCTGGAAGTAAGGGAGATGGGGCATGAAGTTATTTCTAGGAGTTGGACACATACCAAGTTTAGCTCAGTTCTGGGCATCTTTGAAATACCTATACAAACTTGTTCCTACATAGTAACTTGCATCTTTGAATGAGAATGTGCTTGCTTGCAGCAACGTGCTATATGTTCTGAATGCCCGAATAGGGAATCTGTGTCAAAACTTTGTTAGGAATTATGTGATCCTTACTAGCTGGAAGTAAGGGAGATGGGGCATGAAGTTATTTCTAGGAGTTGGACACATACCAAGTTTAGCTCAGTTCTGGGCATCTTTGAAATACCTATACAAACTTGTTCCTACATAGTAACTTGCATCTTTGAATGAGAATGTGCTTGCTTACAGCAACGTGCTATATGTTCTGAATGCCCGAATTGGGAATCTGTGTCAAAACTTTGTTAGGAATTATGTGATCCTTACTAGCTGGAAGTAAGGGAGATGGGGCATGAAGTTATTTCTAGGAGTTGGACACATACCAAGTTTAGCTCAGTTCTGGGCATCTTTGAAATACCTATACAAACTTGTTCCTACATAGTATCTTGCAACTTTGAATGAGAATGTGCTTGCTTACAGCAACGTGCTACATGTTCTGAATGCCCGAATAGGGAATCTGTGTCAAAACTTTGTTAGGAATTATGTGATCCTTACTAGCTGGAAGTAAGGGAGATGGGGCATGAAGTTATTTCTAGGATTTGGACACATACCAAGTTTAGCTCAGTTCTGGGCATCTTTGAAATACCTATACAAACTTGTTCCTACATAGTAACTTGCATCTTTGAATGAGAATGTGCTTGCTTGCAGCAACGTGCTATATGTTCTGAATGCCCGAATAGGGAATCTGTGTCAAAACTTTGTTAGGAATTATGTGATCCTTACTAGCTGGAAGTAAGGGAGATGGGGCATGAAGTTATTTCTAGGAGTTGGACACATACCAAGTTTAGCTCAGTTCTGGGCATCTTTGAAATACCTATACAAACTTGTTCCTACATAGTAACTTGCATCTTTGAATGAGAATGTGCTTGCTTACACAACGTGCTATATGTTCTGAATGCCCGAATAGGGAATCTGTGTCAAAACTTTGTTAGGAATTATGTGATCCTTACTAGCTGGAAGTAAGGGAGATGGGGCATGAAGTTATTTCTAGGAGTTGGACACATACCAAGTTTAGCTCAGTTCTGGGCATCTTTGAAATACCTATACAAACTTGTTCCTACATAGTAACTTGCAACTTTGAATGAGAATGTGCTTGCTTGCAGCAACGTGCTATATGTTCTGAATGCCCGAATAGGGAATCTGTGTCAAAACTTTGTTAGGAATTATGTGATCCTTACTAGCTGGAAGTAAGGGAGATGGGGCATGAAGTTATTTCTAGGAGTTGGACACATACCAAGTTTAGCTCAGTTCTGGGCATCTTTGAAATACCTATACAAACTTGCTCCTACATAGTAACTTGCATCTTTGAATGAGAATGTGCTTGCTTACAGCAACGTGCTACATGTTCTGAATGCAAGAATTGGGAATCTGTGTCAAAACTTTGTTAGGAATTATGTGATCCTTACTAGCTGGAAGTAAGGGAGATGGGGCATGAAGTTATTTCTAGGAGTTGGACACATACCAAGTTTAGCTCAGTTCTGGGCATCTTTGAAATACCTATACAAACTTGTTCCTACATAGTATCTTGCAACTTTGAATGAGAATGTGCTTGCTTACAGCAACGTGCTACATGTTCTGAATGCCCGAATTGGGAATCTGTGTCAAAACTTTGTTAGGAATTATGTGATCCTTACTAGCTGGAAGTAAGGGAGATGGGGCATGAAGTTATTTCTAGGAGTTGGACACATACCAAGTTTAGCTCAGTTCTGGGCATCTTTGAAATACCTATACAAACTTGTTCCTACATAGTAACTTGCATCTTTGAATGAGAATGTGCTTGCTTGCAGCAACGTGCTATATGTTCTGAATGCCCGAATAGGGAATCTGTGTCAAAACTTTGTTAGGAATTATGTGATCCTTACTAGCTGGAAGTAAGGGAGATGGGGCATGAAGTTATTTCTAGGAGTTGGACACATACCAAGTTTAGCTCAGTTCTGGGCATCTTTGAAATTCCTATACAAACTTGTTCCTACATAGTAACTTGCAACTTTGAATGAGAATGTGCTTGCTTACAGCAACGTGCTATATGTTCTGAATGCCCGAATTGGCAATCTGTGTCAAAACTTTGTTAGGAATTATGTGATCCTTACTAGCTGGAAGTAAGGGAGATGGGGCATGAAGTTATTTCTAGGAGTTGGACACATACCAAGTTGAGCTCAGTTCTAGGCATCTTTGAAATACCTATACAAACTTGTTCCTACCTAGTAACTTGCATCTTTGAATGAGAATGTGCTTGCTTACAGCAACGTGCTATATGTTCTGAATGCCCGAATTGGGAATCTGTGTCAAAACTTTGTTAGGAATTATGTGATCCTTACTAGCTGGAAGTAAGGGAGATGGGGCATGAAGTTATTTCTAGGAGTTGGACACATACCAAGTTTAGCTCAGTTCTGGGCATCTTTGAAATACCTATACAAACTTGTTCCTACCTAGTAACTTGCAACTTTGAATGAAAATGTGCTTGCTTACAGCAACGTGCTATATGTTCTGAATGCCCGAATTTGGAATCTGTGTCAAAACTTTGTTAGGAATTATGTGATCCTTACTAGCTGGAAGTAAGGGAGATGGGGCATGAAGTTATTTCTAGGAGTTGGACACATACCAAGTTTAGCTCAGTTCTGGGCATCTTTGAAATACCTATACAAACTTGTTCCTACATAGTAACTTGCATCTTTGAATGAGAATCTGCTTGCTTACAGCAACGTGCTATATGTTCTGAATGCCCGAATTGGGAATCTGTGTCAAAACTTTCTTAGGAATTATGTGATCCTTACTAGCTGGAAGTAAGGGAGATGGGGCATGAAGTTATTTCTAGGAGTTGGACACATACCAAGTTTAGCTCAGTTCTGGGCATCTTTGAAATACCTATACAAACTTGTTCCTATATAGTAACTTGCATCTTTGAATGAGAATGTGCTTGCTTGCAGCAACGTGCTATATGTTCTGAATGCCCGAATTGGGAATCTGTGTCAAAACTTTGTTAGGAATTATGTGATCCTTACTAGCTGGAAGTAAGGGAGATGGGGCATGAAGTTATTTCTAGGAGTTGGACACATACCAAGTTTAGCTCAGTTCTGGGCATCTTCGAAATACCTATACAAACTTGTTCCTACATAGTATCTTGCAACTTTGAATGAGAATGTGCTTGCTTACAGCAACGTGCTACATGTTCTGAATGCCCGAATTGGGAATCTGTGTCAAAACTTTGTTAGGAATTATGTGATCCTTACTAGCTGGAAGTAAGGGAGATGGGGCATGAAGTTATTTCTAGGAGTTGGACACATACCAAGTTTAGCTCAGTTCTGGGCATCTTTGAAATACCTATACAAACTTGTTCCTACATAGTAACTTGCATCTTTGAATGAGAATGTGCTTGCTTGCAGCAACGTGCTATATGTTCTGAATGCCCGAATAGGGAATCTGTGTCAAAACTTTGTTAGGAATTATGTGATCCTTACTAGCTGGAAGTAAGGGAGATGGGGCATGAAGTTATTTCTAGGAGTTGGACACATACCAAGTTTAGCTCAGTTCTGGGCATCTTTGAAATACCTATACAAACTTGTTCCTACATAGTAACTTGCATCTTTGAATGAGAATGTGCTTGCTTACAGCAACGTGCTATATGTTCTGAATGCCCGAATTGGGAATCTGTGTCAAAACTTTGTTAGGAATTATGTGATCCTTACTAGCTGGAAGTAAGGGAGATGGGGCATGAAGTTATTTCTAGGAGTTGGACACATACCAAGTTTAGCTCAGTTCTGGGCATCTTTGAAATACCTATACAAACTTGTTCCTACATAGTATCTTGCAACTTTGAATGAGAATGTGCTTGCTTACAGCAACGTGCTACATGTTCTGAATGCCCGAATTGGGAATCTGTGTCAAAACTTTGTTAGGAATTATGTGATCCTTACTAGCTGGAAGTAAGGGAGATGGGGCATGAAGTTATTTCTAGGATTTGGACACAAACCAAGTTTAGCTCAGTTCTGGGCATCTTTGAAATACCTATACAAACTTGTTCCTACATAGTAACTTGCATCTTTGAATGAGAATGTGCTTGCTTGCAGCAACGTGCTATATGTTCTGAATGCCCGAATAGGGAATCTGTGTCAAAACTTTGTTAGGAATTATGTGATCCTTACTAGCTGGAAGTAAGGGAGATGGGGCATGAAGTTATTTCTAGGAGTTGGACACATACCAAGTTTAGCTCATTTCTGGGCATCTTTGAAATACCTATACAAACTTGTTCCTACATAGTAACTTGCATCTTTGAATGAGAATGTGCTTGCTTGCAGCAACGTGCTATATGTTCTGAATGCCCGAATAGGGAATCTGTGTCAAAACTTTGTTAGGAATTATGTGATCCTTACTAGCTGGAAGTAAGGGAGATGGGGCATGAAGTTATTTCTAGGAGTTGGACACATACCAAGTTTAGCTCAGTTCTGGGCATCTTTGAAATACCTATACAAACTTGTTCCTACATAGTAACTTGCAACTTTGAATGAGAATGTGCTTGCTTGCAGCAACGTGCTATATGTTCTGAATGCCCGAATAGGGAATCTGTGTCAAAACTTTGTTAGGAATTATGTGATCCTTACTAGCTGGAAGTAAGGGAGATGGGGCATGAAGTTATTTCTAGGAGTTGGACACATACCAAGTTTAGCTCAGTTCTGGGCATCTTTGAAATACCTATACAAACTTGTTCCTACATAGTAACTTGCATCTTTGAATGAAAATGTGCTTGCTTACAGCAACGTGCTACATGTTCTGAATGCAAGAATTGGGAATCTGTGTCAAAACTTTGTTAGGAATTATGTGATCCTTACTAGCTGGAAGTAAGGCAGATGGGGCATGAAGTTATTTCTAGGAGTTGGACACATACCAAGTTTAGCTCAGTTCTGGGCATCTTTGAAATACCTATACAAACTTGTTCCTACATAGTATCTTGCAACTTTGAATGAGAATGTGCTTGCTTACAGCAACGTGCTACATGTTCTGAATGCCTGAATTGGGAATCTGTGTCAAAACTTTGTTAGGAATTATGTGATCCTTACTAGCTGGAAGTAAGGGAGATGGGGCATGAAGTTATTTCTAGGAGTTGGACACATACCAAGTTTAGCTCAGTTCTGGGCATCTTTGAAATACCTATACAAACTTGTTCCTACATAGTAACTTGCATCTTTGAATGAGAATGTGCTTGCTTGCAGCAACGTGCTATATGTTCTGAATGCCCGAATAGGGAATCTGTGTCAAAACTTTGTTAGGAATTATGTGATCCTTACTAGCTGGAAGTAAGGGAGATGGGGCATGAAGTTATTTCTAGGAGTTGGACACATAACAAGTTTAGCTCAGTTCTGGGCATCTTTGAAATTCCTATACAAACTTGTTCCTACATAGTAACTTGCATCTTTGAATGAGAATGTGCTTGCTTACAGCAACGTGCTATATGTTCTGAATGCCCGAATTGGCAATCTGTGTCAAAACTTTGTTAGGAATTATGTGATCCTTACTAGCTGGAAGTAAGGGAGATGGGGCATGAAGTTATTTCTAGGAGTTGGACACATACCAAGTTTAGCTCAGTTCTGGGCATCTTTGAAATACCTATACAAACTTGTTCCTACATAGTAACTTGCAACTTTGAATGAGAATGTGCTTGCTTGCAGCAACGTGCTATATGTTCTGAATGCCCGAATAGGGAATCTGTGTCAAAACTTTGTTAGGAATTATGTGATCCTTACTAGCTGGAAGTAAGGGAGATGGAGCATGAAGTTATTTCTTGGAGTTGGACACATACCAAGTTTAGCTCAGTTCTGGGCATCTTTGAAATACCTATACAAACTTGTTCCTACCTAGTAACTTGCAACTTTGAATGAGAATGTGCTTGCTTACAGCAACGTGCTATATGTTCTGAATGCCCGAATTGGGAATCTGTGTCAAAACTTTGTTAGAAATTATGTGATCCTTACTAGCTGGAAGTAAGGGAGATGGGGCATGAAGTTATTTCTAGGAGTTGGACACATACCAAGTTGAGCTCAGTTCTAGGCATCTTTGAAATACCTATACAAACTTGTTCCTACCTAGTAACTTGCATCTTTGAATGAGAATGTGCTTGCTTACAGCAACGTGCTATATGTTCTGAATGCCCGAATTGGGAATCTGTGTCAAAACTTTGTTAGGAATTATGTGATCCTTACTAGCTGGAAGTAAGGAAGATGGGGCATGAAGTTATTTCTAGGAGTTGGACACATACCAAGTTTAGCTCAGTTCTGGGCATCTTTGAAATACCTATACAAACTTGTTCCTACCTAGTAACTTGCAACTTTGAATGAAAATGTGCTTGCTTACAGCAACGTGCTATATGTTCTGAATGCCCGAATTTGGAATCTGTGTCAAAACTTTGTTAGGAATTATGTGATCCTTACTAGCTGGAAGTAAGGGAGATGGGGCATGAAGTTATTTCTAGGAGTTGGACACATACCAAGTTTAGCTCAGTTCTGGGCATCTTTGAAATACCTATACAAACTTGTTCCTACATAGTAACTTGCATCTTTGAATGAGAATCTGCTTGCTTACAGCAACGTGCTATATGTTCTGAATGCCCGAATTGGGAATCTGTGTCAAAACTTTCTTAGGAATTATGTGATCCTTACTAGCTGGAAGTAAGGGAGATGGGGCATGAAGTTATTTCTAGGAGTTGGACACATACCAAGTTTAGCTCAGTTCTGGGCATCTTTGAAATACCTATACAAACTTGTTCCTATATAGTAACTTGCATCTTTGAATGAGAATGTGCTTGCTTGCAGCAACGTGCTATATGTTCTGAATGCCCGAATTGGCAATCTGTGTCAAAACTTTGTTAGGAATTATGTGATCCTTACTAGCTGGAAGTAAGGGAGATGGGGCATGAAGTTATTTCTAGGAGTTGGACACATACCAAGTTTAGCTCAGTTCTGGGCATCTTTGAAATACCTATACAAACTTGTTCCTACATAGTAACTTGCATCTTTGAATGAGAATGTGCTTGCTTACAGCAACGTGCTATATGTTCTGAATGCCCGAATTGGCAATCTGTGTCAAAACTTTGTTAGGAATTATGTGATCCTTACTAGCTGGAAGTAAGGGAGATGGGGCATGAAGTTATTTCTAGGAGTTGGACACATACCAAGTTTAGCTCAGTTCTGGGCATCTTTGAAATACCTATACAAACTTGTTCCTACATAGTAACTTGCATCTTTGAATGAGAATGTGCTTGCTTGCAGCAACGTGCTATATGTTCTGAATGCCCGAATTGGCAATCTGTGTCAAAACTTTGTTAGGAATTATGTGATCCTTACTAGCTGGAAGTAAGGGAGATGGGGCATGAAGTTATTTCTAGGAGTTGGACACATACCAAGTTTAGCTCAGTTCTGGGCATCTTTGAAATACCTATACAAACTTGTTCCTACATAGTAACTTGCAACTATGAATGAGAATGTGCTTGCTTGCAGCAACGTGCTATATGTTCTGAATGCCCGAATAGGGAATCTGTGTCAAAACTTTGTTAGGAATTATGTGATCCTTACTAGCTGGAAGTAAGGGAGATGGGGCATGAAGTTATTTCTAGGAGTTGGACACATACCAAGTTTAGCTCAGTTCTGGGCATCTTTGAAATACCTATACAAACTTGTTCCTACATAGTAACTTGCAACTTTGAATGAGAATGTGCTTGCTTACAGCAACGTGCTATATGTTCTGAATGCCCGAATTGGGAATCTGTGTCAAAACTTTGTTAGGAATTATGTGATCCTTACTAGCTGGAAGTAAGGGAGATGGGGCATGAAGTTATTTCTAGGAGTTGGACACATACCAAGTTTAGCTCAGTTCTGGGCATCTTCGAAATACCAATACAAACTTGTTCCTACCTAGTAACTTGCAACTTTGAATGAAAATGTGCTTGCTTACAGCAACGTGCTACATGTTCTGAATGCCCGAATTGGGAATCTGTGTCAAAACTTTGTTAGGAATTATGTGATCCTTACTAGCTGGAAGTAAGGGAGATGGGGCATGAAGTTATTTCTAGGAGTTGGACACATACCAAGTTTAGCTCAGTTCTGGGCATCTTTGAAATACCTATAGAAACTTGTTCCTACATAGTAACTTGCAACTTTGAATGAAAATGTGCTTGCTTACACCAACGTGCGATATGTTCTGAATGCCCGAATTGGGAATCTGTGTGAAAACATTGTTAGGAATTATGTGATCCTTATTAGCTGGAAGTAAGGGAGATGGGGCATGAAGTTATTTCTAGGAGTTGGACACATACCAATTTTAGCTCAGTTCTGGGCATCTTTGAAATACCTATACAAACTTGTTCCTACATAGTAACTTGCATTTTTGAATGAGAATCTGCTTCCTTACAGCAACGTGCTATATGTTCTGAAGGCCCGAATTGGGAATCTGTGTCAAAACTTTGTTAGGAATTATGTGATCCTTACTAGCTGGAAGTAAGGGAGATGGGGCATGAAGTTATTTCCCTGAGTTGGACACATACCAAGTTTAGCTCAGTTCTGGGCATCTTTGAAATACCTATACAAACTTGTTCCTACATAGTAACTTGCATCTTTGAATGAGAATGTGCTTGCTTACAGCAACGTGCTATATGTTCTGAATGCCCGAATTGGGAATCTGTGTCAAAACTTTGTTAGGAATTATGTGATCCTTACTAGCTGGAAGTAAGGGAGATGGGGCATGAAGTTATTTCTAGGAGTTGGACACATACCAAGTTTAGCTCAGTTCTGGGCATCTTTGAAATACCTATAGAAACTTGTTCCTACATAGTAACTTGCAACTTTGAATGAGAATGTGCTTGCTTACAGCAACGTGCTATATGTTCTGAATGCCCGAATTGGGAATCTGTGTCAAAACTTTGTTAGGAATTATGTGATCCTTACTAGCTGGAAGTAAGGGAGATGGGGCATGAAGTTATTTCTAGGAGTTGGACACATACCAAGTTGAGCTCAGTTCTGGGCATCTTTGAAATACCTATACAAACTTGTTCCTACATAGTAACTTGCATCTTTGAATGAGAATGTGCTTGCTTACAGCAACGTGCTATATGTTCTGAATGCCCGAAATGGGAATCTGTGTCAAAACTTTCTTAGGAATTATGTGATCCTTACTAGCTGGAAGTAAGGGAGATGGGGCATGAAGTTATTTCTAGGAGTTGGACACATACCAAGTTTAGCTCAGTTCTGGGCATCTTTGAAATACCTATACAAACTTGTTCCTACATAGTAACTTGCATCTTTGAATGAGAATCTGCTTGCTTACAGCAACGTGCTATATGTTCTGAATGCCCGAATTGGGAATCTGTGTCAAAACTTTGTTAGGAATTATGTCATCCTTACTAGCTGGAAGTAAGGGAGATGGAGCATGAAGTTATTTCTAGGAGTTGGACACATACCAAGTTTAGCTCAGTTCTGGGCATCTTTGAAATACCTATACAAACTTGTTCCTACATAGTAACTTGCAACTTTGAATGAGAATGTGCTTGCTTGCAGCAACGTGCTATATGTTCTGAATGCCCGAATAGGGAATCTGTGTCAAAACTTTGTTAGGAATTATGTGATCCTTACTAGCTGGAAGTAAGGGAGATGGGGCATGAAGTTATTTCTAGGAGTTGGACACATACCAAGTTTAGCTCAGTTCTGGGCATCTTTGAAATACCTATACAAACTTGTTCCTACATAGTAACTTGCATCTTTGAAGGAGAATCTGCTTGCTTACAGCAACGTGCTATATGTTCTGAATGCCCGAATTGGGAATCTGTGTCAAAACTTTGTTAGGAATTATGTGATCCTCACTAGCTGGAAGTAAGGGAGATGGGGCATGAAGTTATTTCTAGGAGTTGGACACATACCAAGTTTAGCTCAGTTCTGGGCATCTTTGAAATACCTATACAAACTTGTTCCTACATAGTAACTTGCATCTTTGAATGAGAATCTGCTTCCTTACAGCAACGTGCTATATGTTCTGAATGCCCGAATTGGGAATCTGTGTCAAAACTTTGTTAGGAATTATGTGATCCTTACTAGCTGGAAGTAAGGGAGATGGGGCATGAAGTTATTTCTAGGAGTTGGACACATACCAAGTTTAGCTCAGTTCTGGGCATCTTTGAAATACCTATACAAACTTGTTCCTACATAGTAACTTGCATCTTTGAATGAGAATCTGCTTGCTTACAGCAACGTGCTATATGTTCTGAATGCCCGAATTGGGAATCTGTGTCAAAACTTTGTTAGGAATTATGTGATCCTTACTAGCTGGAAGTAAGGGAGATGGGGCATGAAGTTATTTCTAGGAGTTGGACACATACCAAGTTTAGCTCAGTTCTGGGCATCTTTGAAATACCTATACAAACTTGTTCCTACATAGTAACTTGCATCTTTGAATGAGAATCTGCTTGCTTACAGCAACGTGCTATATGTTCTGAATGCCCGAATTGGGAATCTGTGTCAAAACTTTGTTAGGAATTATGTGATCCTTACTAGCTGGAAGTAAGGGAGATGGGGCATGAAGTTATTTCTAGGAGTTGGACACATACCAAGTTTAGCTCAGTTCTGGGCATCTTTGAAATACCTATACAAACTTGTTCCTACATAGTAACTTGCATCTTTGAATGAGAATGTGCTTGCTTGCAGCAACGTGCTATATGTTCTGTATGCCCGAATTGGTAATCTGTGTCAAAAGTTTGTTAGGAATTATGTGATCCTTACTAGCTGGAAGTAAGGGAGATGGGGCATGAAGTTATTTCTAGGAGTTGGACACATACCAAGTTTAGCTCAGTTCTGGGCATCTTTGAAATACCTATACAAACTTGTTCCTACATAGTAACTTGCATCTTTGAATGAGAATGTGCTTGCTTGCAGCAACGTGCTATATGTTCTGAATGCCCGAATAGGGAATCTGTGTCAAAACTTTGTTAGGAATTATGTGATCCTTACTAGCTGGAAGTAAGGGAGATGGGGCATGAAGTTATTTCTAGGAGTTGGACACATACCAAGTTGAGCTCAGTTCTGGGCATCTTTGAAATACCTATACAAACTTGTTCCTACATAGTAACTTGCAACTTTGAATGAGAATGTGCTTGCTTGCAGCAACGTGCTATATGTTCTGAATGCCCGAATAGGGAATCTGTGTCAAAACTTTGTTAGGAATTATGTGATCCTTACTAGCTGGAAGTAAGGGAGATGGGGCATGAAGTTATTTCTAGGAGTTGGACACATACCAAGTTTAGCTCAGTTCTGGGCATCTTTGAAATACCTATACAAACTTGTTCCTACATAGTAACTTGCAACTTTGAATGAGAATGTGCTTGCTTACAGCAACGTGCTATATGTTCTGAATGCCCGAATTGGGAATCTGTGTCAAAACTTTGTTAGGAATTATGTGATCCTTACTAGCTGGAAGTAAGGGAGATGGGGCATGAAGTTATTTCTAGGAGTTGGACACATACCAAGTTTAGCTCAGTTCTGGGCATCTTTGAAATACCTATACAAACTTGTTCCTACATAGTAACTTGCATCTTTGAATGAGAATCTGCTTGCTTGCAGCAACTTGCTATATGTTCTGAATGCCCGAATTGGGAATCTGTGTCAAAACTTTGTTAGGAATTATGTGATCCTTACTAGCTGGAAGTAAGGGAGATGGGGCATGAAGTTATTTCTAGGAGTTGGACACATACCAAGTTTAGCTCAGTTCTGGGCATCTTTGAAATACCTATACAAACTTGTTCCTACATAGTAACTTGCAACTTTGAATGAGAATGTGCTTGCTTGCAGCAACGTGCTATATGTTCTGAATGCCCGAATAGGGAATCTGTGTCAAAACTTTGTTAGGAATTATGTGATCCTTACTAGCTGGAAGTAAGGGAGATGGGGCATGAAGTTATTTCTAGGAGTAGGACACATACCAAGTTTAGCTCAGTTCTGGGCATCTTTGAAATACCTATACAAACTTGTTCCTACATAGTAACTTGCAACTTTGAATGAGAATGTGCTTGCTTACAGCAACGTGCTATATGTTCTGAATGCCCGAATTGGGAATCTGTGTCAAAACTTTGTTAGGAATTATGTGATCCTTACTAGCTGGAAGTAAGGGAGATGGGGCATGAAGTTATTTCTAGGAGTTGGACACATACCAAGCTTAGCTCAGTTCTGGGCATCTTCGAAATACCTATACAAACTTGTTCCTACCTAGTAACTTGCAACTTTGAATGAAAATGTGCTTGCTTACAGCAACGTGCTACATGTTCTGAATGCCCGAATTGGGAATCTGTGTCAAAACTTTGTTAGGAATTATGTGATCCTTACTAGCTGGAAGTAAGGGAGATGGGGCATGAAGTTATTTCTAGGAGTTGGACACATACCAAGTTTAGCTCAGTTCTGGGCATCTTTGAAATACCTATAGAAACTTGTTCCTACATAGTAACTTGCAACTTTGAATGAAAATGTGCTTGCTTACACCAACGTGCTATATGTTCTGAATGCCCGAATTGGGAATCTGTGTGAAAACATTGTTAGGAATTATGTGATCCTTACTAGCTGGAAGTAAGGGAGATGGGGCATGAAGTTATTTCTAGGAGTTGGACACATACCAAGTTTAGCTCAGTTCTGGGCATCTTTGAAATACCTATACAAACTTGTTCCTACATAGTAACTTGCATCTTTGAATGAGAATCTGCTTGCTTACAGCAACGTGCTATATGTTCTGAATGCCCGAATTGGGAATCTGTGTCAAAACTTTGTTAGGAATTATGTGATCCTTACTAGCTGGAAGTAAGGGAGATGGGGCATGAAGTTATTTCTAGGAGTTGGACACATACCAAGTTTAGCTCAGTTCTGGGCATCTTTGAAATACCTATACAAACTTGTTCCTACATAGTAACTTGCATCTTTGAATGAGAATGTGCTTGCTTGCAGCAACGTGCTATATGTTCTGTATGCCCGAATTGGTAATCTGTGTCAAAAGTTTGTTAGGAATTATGTGATCCTTACTAGCTGGAAGTAAGGGAGATGGGGCATGAAGTTATTTCTAGGAGTTGGACACATACCAAGTTTAGCTCAGTTCTGGGCATCTTTGAAATACCTATACAAACTTGTTCCTACATAGTAACTTGCATCTTTGAATGAGAATGTGCTTGCTTGCAGCAACGTGCTATATGTTCTGAATGCCCGAATAGGGAATCTGTGTCAAAACTTTGTTAGGAATTATGTGATCCTTACTAGCTGGAAGTAAGGGAGATGGGGCATGAAGTTATTTCTAGGAGTTGGACACATACCAAGTTGAGCTCAGTTCTGGGCATCTTTGAAATACCTATACAAACTTGTTCCTACATAGTAACTTGCAACTTTGAATGAGAATGTGCTTGCTTGCAGCAACGTGCTATATGTTCTGAATGCCCGAATAGGGAATCTGTGTCAAAACTTTGTTAGGAATTATGTGATCCTTACTAGCTGGAAGTAAGGGAGATGGGGCATGAAGTTATTTCTAGGAGTTGGACACATACCAAGTTGAGCTCAGTTCTGGGCATCTTTGAAATACCTATACAAACTTGTTCCTACATAGTAACTTGCAACTTTGAATGAGAATGTGCTTGCTTACAGCAACGTGCTATATGTTCTGAATGCCCGAATTGGGAATCTGTGTCAAAACTTTGTTAGGAATTATGTGATCCTTACTAGCTGGAAGTAAGGGAGATGGGGCATGAAGTTATTTCTAGGAGTTGGACACATACCAAGTTTAGCTCAGTTCTGGGCATCTTTGAAATACCTATACAAACTTGTTCCTACATAGTAACTTGCATCTTTGAATGAGAATCTGCTTGCTTGCAGCAACGTGCTATATGTTCTGAATGCCCGAATTGGGAATCTGTGTCAAAACTTTGTTAGGAATTATGTGATCCTTACTAGCTGGAAGTAAGGGAGATGGGGCATGAAGTTATTTCTAGGAGTTGGACACATACCAAGTTTAGCTCAGTTCTGGGCATCTTTGAAATACCTATACAAACTTGTTCCTACATAGTAACTTGCAACTTTGAATGAGAATGTGCTTGCTTGCAGCAACGTGCTATATGTTCTGAATGCCCGAATAGGGAATCTGTGTCAAAACTTTGTTAGGAATTATGTGATCCTTACTAGCTGGAAGTAAGGGAGATGGGGCATGAAGTTATTTCTAGGAGTAGGACACATACCAAGTTTAGCTCAGTTCTGGGCATCTTTGAAATACCTATACAAACTTGTTCCTACATAGTAACTTGCAACTTTGAATGAGAATGTGCTTGCTTACAGCAACGTGCTATATGTTCTGAATGCCCGAATTGGGAATCTGTGTCAAAACTTTGTTAGGAATTATGTGATCCTTACTAGCTGGAAGTAAGGGAGATGGGGCATGAAGTTATTTCTAGGAGTTGGACACATACCAAGCTTAGCTCAGTTCTGGGCATCTTCGAAATACCTATACAAACTTGTTCCTACCTAGTAACTTGCAACTTTGAATGAAAATGTGCTTGCTTACAGCAACGTGCTACATGTTCTGAATGCCCGAATTGGGAATCTGTGTCAAAACTTTGTTAGGAATTATGTGATCCTTACTAGCTGGAAGTAAGGGAGATGGGGCATGAAGTTATTTCTAGGAGTTGGACACATACCAAGTTTAGCTCAGTTCTGGGCATCTTTGAAATACCTATAGAAACTTGTTCCTACATAGTAACTTGAAACTTTGAATGAAAATGTGCTTGCTTACACCAACGTGCTATATGTTCTGAATGCCCGAATTGGGAATCTGTGTGAAAACATTGTTAGGAATTATGTGATCCTTACTAGCTGGAAGTAAGGGAGATGGGGCATGAAGTTATTTCTAGGAGTTGGACACATACCAAGTTTAGCTCAGTTCTGGGCATCTTTGAAATACCTATACAAACTTGTTCCTACATAGTAACTTGCATCTTTGAATGAGAATCTGCTTGCTTACAGCAACGTGCTATATGTTCTGAATGCCCGAATTGGGAATCTGTGTCAAAACTTTGTTAGGAATTATGTGATCCTTACTAGCTGGAAGTAAGGGAGATGCGGCATGAAGTTATTTCTAGGAGTTGGACACATACCAAGTTTAGCTCAGTTCTGGGCATCTTTGAAATACCTATACAAACTTGTTCCTACATAGTAACTTGCATCTTTGAATGAGAATGTGCTTGCTTACAGCCACGTGCTATATGTTCTGAATGCCCGAATTTTGAATCTGTGTCAAAACTTTGTTAGGAATTATGTGATCCTTACTAGCTGGAAGTAAGGGAGATGGGGCATGAAGTTATTTCTAGGAGTTGGACACATACCAAGTTTAGCTCAGTTCTGGGCATCTTTGAAATACCTATACAAACTTGTTCCTACATAGTAACTTGCAACTTTGAATGAGAATGTGCTTGCTTACAGCAACGTGCTATATGTTCTGAATGCCCGAATTGGGAATCTGTGTCAAAACTTTGTTAGGAATTATGTGATCCTTACTAGCTGGAAGTAAGGGAGATGGGGCATGAAGTTATTTCTAGGAGTTGGACACATACCAAGCTTAGCTCAGTTCTGGGCATCTTCGAAATACCTATACAAACTTGTTCCTACCTAGTAACTTGCAACTTTGAATGAAAATGTGCTTGCTTACAGCAACGTGCTACGTGTTCTGAATGCCCGAATTTTGAATCTGTGTCAAAACTTTGTTAGGAATTATGTGATCCTTACTAGCTGGAAGTAAGGGAGATGGGGCATGAAGTTATTTCTAGGAGTTGGACACATACCAAGTTTAGCTCAGTTCTGGGCATCTTTGAAATACCTATACAAACTTGTTCCTACATAGTAACTTGCAACTTTGAATGAGAATGTGCTTGCTTACAGCAACGTGCTATATGTTCTGAATGCCCGAATTGGGAATCTGTGTCAAAACTTTGTTAGGAATTATGTGATCCTTACTAGCTGGAAGTAAGGGAGATGGGGCATGAAGTTATTTCTAGGAGTTGGACACATACCAAGTTTAGCTCAGTTCTGGGCATCTTTGAAATACCTATACAAACTTGTTCCTACATAGTAACTTGCATCTTTGAATGAGAATCTGCTTGCTTACAGCAACGTGCTATATGTTCTGAATGCCCGAATTGGGAATCTGTGTCAAAACTTTGTTAGGAATTATGTGATCCTTACTAGCTGGAAGTAAGGGAGATGGGGCATGAAGTTATTTCTAGGAGTTGGACACATACCAAGTTTAGCTCAGTTCTGGGCATCTTTGAAATACCTATACAAACTTGTTCCTACATAGTATCTTGCAACTTTGAATGAGAATGTGCTTGCTTACAGCAACGTGCTACATGTTCTGAATGCCAGAATTGGGAATCTGTGTCAAAACTTTGTTAGGAATTATGTGATCCTTACTAGCTGGAAGTAAGGGAGATGGGGCATGAAGTTATTTCTAGGAGTTGGACACATACCAAGTTTAGCTCAGTTCTGGGCATCTTTGAAATACCTATACAAACTTGTTCCTACATAGTAACTTGCATCTTTGAATGAGAATGTGCTTGCTTGCAGCAACGTGCTACATGTTCTGAATGCCCGAATAGGCAATCTGTGTCAAAACTTTGTTAGGAATTATGTGATCCTTACTAGCTGGAAGTAAGGGAGATGGGGCATGAAGTTATTTCTAGGAGTTGGACACATACCAAGTTTAGCTCAGTTCTGGGCATCTTTGAAATACCTATACAAACTTGTTCCTACATAGTAACTTGCATCTTTGAATGAGAATGTGCTTGCTTACAGCAACGTGCTATATGTTCTGAATGCCCGAATTGGGAATCTGTGTCAAAACTTTGTTAGGAATTATGTGATCCTTACTAGCTGGAAGTAAGGGAGATGGGGCATGAAGTTATTTCTAGGAGCTGGACACATACCAAGTTTAGCTCAGTTCTGGGCATCTTTGAAATACCTATACAAACTTGTTCCTACATAGTAACATGCATCTTTGAATGAGAATGTGCTTGCTTACAGCAACGTGCTATATGTTCTGAATGCCCGAATTGGGAATCTGTGTCAAAACTTTGTTAGGAATTATGTGATCCTTACTAGCTGGAAGTAAGGGAGATGGGGCATGAAGTTATTTCTAGGAGTTGGACACATACCAAGTTTAGCTCAGTTCTGGGCATCTTTGAAATACCTATACAAACTTGTTCCTACATAGTAACTTGCAACTTTGAATGAGAATGTGCTTGCTTACAGCAACGTGCTATATGTTCTGAATGCCCGAATTGGGAATCTGTGTCAAAACTTTGTTAGGAATTATGTGATCCTTAGTAGCTGGAAGTAAGGGAGATGGGGCATGAAGTTATTTCTAGGAGTTGGACACATACCAAGTTTAGCTCAGTTCTGGGCATCTTTGAAATACCTATACAAACTTGTTCCTACATAGTAACTTGCATCTTTGAATGAGAATGTGCTTGCTTGCAGCAACGTGCTATATGTTCTGAATACCCGAATTGGCAATCTGTGTCAAAACTTTGTTAGGAATTATGTGATCCTTACTAGCTGGAAGTAAGGGAGATGGGGCATAAGATATTTCTAGGAGTTGGACACATACCAAGTTTAGCTCAGTTCTGGGCATCTTTGAAATACCTATACAAACTTGTTCCTACACAGTGTCTTGCAACTTTGAATGAGAATGTGCTTGCTTGCAGTAACGTGCTATATGTTCTGAATGCCCGAATAGGGAATCTGTGTCAAAACTTTGTTAGGAATTTTGTGATCCTTACTAGCTGGAAGTAAGGGAGATGGGGCATGAAGTTATTTCTAGGAGTTGGACACATACCAAGTTTAGCTCAGTTCTGGGCATCTTTGAAATACCTATACAAACTTGTTCCTACATAGTAACTTGCAACTTTGAATGAGAATGTGCTTGCTTGCAGCAACGTGCTATATGTTCTGAATGCCGGAATAGGGAATCTGTGTCAAAACTTTGTTAGGAATTATGTGATCCTTACTAGCTGGAAGTAAGGGAGATGGGGCATGAAGTTATTTCTAGGAGTTGGACACATACCAAGTTTAGCTCAGTTCTGGGCATCTTTGAAATACCTATACAAACTTGTTCCTACATAGTAACTTGCAACTTTGAATGAGAATGTGCTTGCTTACAGCAACGTGCTATATGTTCTGAATGCCCGAATTGGGAATCTGTGTCAAAACTTTGTTAGGAATTATGTGATCCTTACTAGCTGGAAGTAAGGGAGATGGGGCATGAAGTTATTTCTAGGAGTTGGACACATACCAAGTTTAGCTCAGTTCTGGGCATCTTTGAAATACCTATACAAACTTGTTCCTACATAGTAACTTGCAACTTTGAATGAGAATGTGCTTGCTTACAGCAACGTGCTATATGTTCTGAATGCCCGAATTGGGAATCTGTGTGAAAACATTGTTAGGAATTATGTGATCCTTACTAGCTGGAAGTAAGGGAGATGGGGCATGAAGTTATTTCTAGGAGTTGGACACATACCAAGTTTAGCTCAGTTCTGGGCATCTTTGAAATACCTATACAAACTTGTTCCTACATAGTAACTTGCAACTTTGAATGAGAATGTGCTTGCTTACAGCAACGTGCTATATGTTCTGAATGCCCGAATTGGGAATCTGTGTCAAAACTTTGTTAGGAATTATGTGATCCTTACTAGCTGGAAGTAAGGGAGATGGGGCATGAAGTTATTTCTAGGAGTTGGACACATACCAAGTTTAGCTCAGTTCTGGGCATCTTTGAAATACCTATACAAACTTGTTCCTACATAGTATCTTGCAACTTTGAATGAGAATGTGCTTGCTTACAGCAACGTGCTACATGTTCTGAATGCCAGAATTGGGAATCTGTGTCAAAACTTTGTTAGGAATTATGTGATCCTTACTAGCTGGAAGTAAGGGAGATGGGGCATGAAGTTATTTCTAGGAGTTGGACACATACCAAGTTTAGCTCAGTTCTGGGCATCTTTGAAATACCTATACAAACTTGTTCCTACATAGTAACTTGCATCTTTGAATGAGAATGTGCTTGCTTGCAGCAACGTGCTACATGTTCTGAATGCCCGAATAGGCAATCTGTGTCAAAACTTTGTTAGGAATTATGTGATCCTTACTAGCTGGAAGTAAGGGAGATGGGGCATGAAGTTATTTCTAGGAGTTGGACACATACCAAGTTTAGCTCAGTTCTGGGCATCTTTGAAATACCTATACAAACTTGTTCCTACATAGTAACTTGCATCTTTGAATGAGAATGTGCTTGCTTACAGCAACGTGCTATATGTTCTGAATGCCCGAATTGGGAATCTGTGTCAAAACTTTGTTAGGAATTATGTGATCCTTACTAGCTGGAAGTAAGGGAGATGGGGCATGAAGTTATTTCTAGGAGCTGGACACATACCAAGTTTAGCTCAGTTCTGGGCATCTTTGAAATACCTATACAAACTTGTTCCTACATAGTAACATGCATCTTTGAATGAGAATGTGCTTGCTTACAGCAACGTGCTATATGTTCTGAATGCCCGAATTGGGAATCTGTGTCAAAACTTTGTTAGGAATTATGTGATCCTTACTAGCTGGAAGTAAGGGAGATGGGGCATGAAGTTATTTCTAGGAGTTGGACACATACCAAGTTTAGCTCAGTTCTGGGCATCTTTGAAATACCTATACAAACTTGTTCCTACATAGTAACTTGCATCTTTGAATGAGAATGTGCTTGCTTACAGCAACGTGCTATATGTTCTGAATGCCCGAATTGGGAATCTGTGTCAAAACTTTCTTAGGAATTATGTGATCCTTACTAGCTGGAAGTAAGGGAGATGGGGCATGAAGTTATTTCTAGGAGTTGGACACATACCAAGTTTAGCTCAGTTCTGGGCATCTTTGAAATACCTATAGAAACTTGTTCCTACATAGTAACTTGCAACTTTGAATGAAAATGTGCTTGCTTACACCAACGTGGTATATGTTCTGAATGCCCGAATTGGGAATCTGTGTGAAAACATTGTTAGGAATTATGTGATCCTTACTAGCTGGAAGTAAGGGAGATGGGGCATGAAGTTATTTCTAGGAGTTGGACACATACCAAGTTTAGCTCAGTTCTGGGCATCTTTGAAATACCTATACAAACTTTTTCCTACATAGTAACTTGCATCTTTGAATGAGAATGTGCTTGCTTACAGCAACGTGCTATATGTTCTGAATGCCCGAATTGGGAATCTGTGTCAAAACTTTGTTAGGAATTATGTGATCCTTACTAGCTGGAAGTAAGGGAGATGGGGCATGAAGTTATTTCTAGGAGTTGGACACATACCAAGTTTAGCTCAGTTCTGGGCATCTTTGAAATACCTATACAAACTTGTTCCTACATAGTAACTTGCAACTTTGAATGAGAATGTGCTTGCTTACAGCAACGTGCTATATGTTCTGAATGCCCGAATTGGGAATCTGTGTCAAAACTTTGTTAGGAATTATGTGATCCTTACTAGCTGGAAGTAAGGGAGATGGGGCATGAAGTTATTTCTAGGAGTTGGACACATACCAAGTTTAGCTCAGTTCTGGGCATCTTTGAAATACCTATACAAACTTGTTCCTACATAGTAACTTGCATCTTTGAATGAGAATGTGCTTGCTTGCAGCAACGTGCTATATATTCTGAATGCCCGAATTGGCAATCTGTGTCAAAACTTTGTTAGGAATTATGTGATCCTTACTAGCTGGAAGTAAGGGAGATGGGGCATGAAGTTATTTCTAGGAGTTGGACACATACCAAGTTTAGCTCAGTTCTGGGCATCTTTGAAATACCTATACAAACTTGTTCCTACATAGTAACTTGCATCTTTGAATGAGAATGTGCTTGCTTACAGCAACGTGCTATATGTTCTGAATGCCCGAATTGGGAATCTGTGTCAAAACTTTGTTAGGAATTATGTGATCCTTACTAGCTGGAAGTAAGGGAGATGGGGCATGAAGTTATTTCTAGGAGTTGGACACATACCAAGTTTAGCTCAGTTCTGGGCATCTTTGAAATACCTATACAAACTTGTTCCTACATAGTAACTTGCAACTTTGAATGAGAATGTGCTTGCTTACAGCAACGTGCTATATGTTCTGAATGCCCGAATTGGGAATCTGTGTCAAAACTTTGTTAGGAATTATGTGATCCTTACTAGCTGGAAGTAAGGGAGATGGGGCATGAAGTTATTTCTAGGAGTTGGACACATACCAAGTTTAGCTCAGTTCTGGGCATCTTTGAAATACCTATACAAACTTGTTCCTACCTAGTAACTTGCAACTTTGAATGAAAATGTGCTTGCTTACAGCAACGTGCTATATGTTCTGAATGCCCGAATTGTGAATCTGTGTCAAAACTTTGTTAGGAATTATGTGATCCTTACTAGCTGGAAGTAAGGGAGATGGGGCATGAAGTTATTTCTAGGAGTTGGACACATACCAAGTTTAGCTCAGTTCTGGGCATCTTTGAAATACCTATAGAAACTTGTTCCTACATAGTAACTTGCAACTTTGAATGAAAATGTGCTTGCTTACACCAACGGGCTATATGTTCTGAATGCCCGAATTGGGAATCTGTGTGAAAACATTGTTAGGAATTATGTGATCCTTACTAGCTGGAAGTAAGGGAGATGGGGCATGAAGTTATTTCTAGGAGTTGGACACATACCAAGTTTAGCTCAGTTCTGGGCATCTTTGAAATACCTATACAAACTTGTTCCTACATAGTAACTTGCATCTTTGAATGAGAATCTGCTTGCTTACAGCAACGTGCTACATGTTCTTAATGCCCGAATTGGGAATCTGTGTCAAAACTTTGTTAGGAATTATGTGATCCTTACTAGCTGGAAGTAAGGGAGATGGGGCATGAAGTTATTTCTAGGAGTTGGACACATACCAAGTTTAGCTCAGTTCTGGGCATCTTTGAAAGACCTATACAAACTTGTTCCTACATAGTAACTTGCAACTTTGAATGAGAATGTGCTTGCTTACAGCAACGTGCTATATGTTCTGAATGCCCGAATTGGGAATCTGTGTCAAAACTTTGTTAGGAATTATGTGATCCTTACTAGCTGGAAGTAAGGGAGATGGGGCATGAAGTTATTTCTAGGAGTTGGACACATACCAAGTTTAGCTCAGTTCTGGGCATCTTTGAAATACCTATACAAACTTGTTCCTACATAGTAACTTGCAACTTTGAATGAGAATGTGCTTGCTTACAGCAACGTGCTATATGTTCTGAATGCCCGAATTGGGAATCTGTGTCAAAACTTTGTTAGGAATTATGTGATCCTTACTAGCTGGAAGTAAGGGAGATGGGGCATGAAGTTATTTCTAGGAGTTGGACACATACCAAGTTTAGCTCAGTTCTGGGCATCTTCGAAATACCTATACAAACTTGTTCCTACCTAGTAACTTGCAACTTTCAATGAAAATGTGCTTGCTTACAACAACGTGCTACATGTTCTGAATGCCCGAAATGGGAATCTGTGTCAAACTTTGTTAGGAATTATGTGATCCTTACTAGCTGGAAGTAAGGGAGATGGGGCATGAAGTTATTTCTAGGAGTTGGACACATACCAAGTTTAGCTCAGTTCTGGGCATCTTTGAAATACCTATAGAAACTTGTTCCTACATAGTAACTTGCAACTTTGAATGAAAATGTGCTTGCTTACACCAACGTGCTATATGTTCTGAATGCCCGAATTGGGAATCTGTGTGAAAACATTGTTAGGAATTATGTGATCCTTACTAGCTGGAAGTAAGGGAGATGGGGCATGAAGTTATTTCTAGGAGTTGGACACATACCAAGTTTAGCTCAGTTCTGGGCATCTTTGAAATACCTATACAAACTTTTTCCTACATAGTAACTTGCATCTTTGAATGAGAATCTGCTTGCTTACAGCAACGTGCTATATGTTCTGAATGCCCGAATTGGGAATCTGTGTCAAAACTTTGTTAGGAATTATGTGATCCTTACTAGCTGGAAGTAAGGGAGATGGGGCATGAAGTTATTTCTAGGAGTTGGACACATACCAAGTTTAGCTCAGTTCTGGGCATCTTTGAAATACCTATACAAACTTGTTCCTACATAGTAACTTGCAACTTTGAATGAGAATGTGCTTGCTTACAGCAACGTGCTATATGTTCTGAATGCCCGAATTGGGAATCTGTGTCAAAACTTTGTTAGGAATTATGTGATCCTTACTAGCTGGAAGTAAGGGAGATGGGGCATGAAGTTATTTCTAGGAGTTGGACACATACCAAGTTTAGCTCAGTTCTGGGCATCTTTTAAATACCTATACAAACTTGTTCCTACATAGTAACTTGCATCTTTGAATGAGAATGTGCTTGCTTACAGCAACGTGCTATATGTTCTGAATGCCCGAATTGGGAATCTGTGTCAAAACTTTGTTAGGAATTATGTGATCCTTACTAGCTGGAAGTAAGGGAGATGGGGCATGAAGTTATTTCTAGGAGTTGGACACATACCAAGTTTAGCTCAGTTCTGGGCATCTTTGAAATACCTATACAAACTTGTTCCTACATAGTAACTTGCAACTTTGAATGAGAATGTGCTTGCTTACAGCAACGTGCTATATGTTCTGAATGCTCGAATTGGGAATCTGTGTCAAAACTTTGTTAGGAATTATGTGATCCTTACTAGCTGGAAGTAAGGGAGATGGGGCATGAAGTTATTTCTAGGAGTTGGACACATACCAAGTTTAGCTCAGTTCTGGGCATCTTTGAAATACCTATACAAACTTGTTCCTACCTAGTAACTTGCAACTTTGAATGAGAATGTGCTTGCTTACAGCAACGTGCTATATGTTCTGAATGCCCGAATTGTGAATCTGTGTCAAAACTTTGTTAGGAATTATGTGATCCTTACTAGCTGGAAGTAAGGGAGATGGGGCATGAAGTTATTTCTAGGAGTTGGACACATACCAAGTTTAGCTCAGTTCTGGGCATCTTTGAAATACCTATAGAAACTTGTTCCTACATAGTAACTTGCAACTTTGAATGAAAATGTGCTTGCTTACACCAACGTGCTATATGTTCTGAATGCCCGAATTGGGAATCTGTGTGAAAACATTGTTAGGAATTATGTGATCCTTACTAGCTGGAAGTAAGGGAGATGGGGCATGAAGTTATTTCTAGGAGTTGGACACATACCAAGTTTAGCTCAGTTCTGGGCATCTTTGAAATACCTATACAAACTTGTTCCTACATAGTAACTTGCATCTTTGAATGAGAATCTGCTTGCTTACAGCAACGTGCTACATGTTCTTAATGCCCGAATTGGGAATCTGTGTCAAAACTTTGTTAGGAATTATGTGATCCTTACTAGCTGGAAGTAAGGGAGATGGGGCATGAAGTTATTTCTAGGAGTTGGACACATACCAAGTTTAGCTCAGTTCTGGGCATCTTTGAAATACCTATACAAACTTGTTCCTACATAGTAACTTGCAACTTTGAATGAGAATGTGCTTGCTTACAGCAACGTGCTATATGTTCTGAATGCCCGAATTGGGAATCTGTGTCAAAACTTTGTTAGGAATTATGTGATCCTTACTAGCTGGAAGTAAGGGAGATGGGGCATGAAGTTATTTCTAGGAGTTGGACACATACCAAGTTTAGCTCAGTTCTGGGCATCTTTGAAATACCTATACAAACTTGTTCCTACATAGTAACTTGCATCTTTGAATGAGAATGTGCTTGCTTGCAGCAACGTGCTATATATTCTGAATGCCCGAATTGGCAATCTGTGTCAAAACTTTGTTAGGAATTATGTGATCCTTACTAGCTGGAAGTAAGGGAGATGGGGCATGAAGTTATTTCTAGGAGTTGGACACATACCAAGTTTAGCTCAGTTCTGGGCATCTTTGAAATACCTATACAAACTTGTTCCTACATAGTAACTTGCATCTTTGAATGAGAATGTGCTTGCTTACAGCAACGTGCTATATGTTCTGAATGCCCGAATTGGGAATCTGTGTCAAAACTTTGTTAGGAATTATGTGATCCTTACTAGCTGGAAGTAAGGGAGATGGGGCATGAAGTTATTTCTAGGAGTTGGACACATACCAAGTTTAGCTCAGTTCTGGGCATCTTTGAAATACCTATACAAACTTGTTCCTACATAGTAACTTGCAACTTTGAATGAGAATGTGCTTGCTTACAGCAACGTGCTATATGTTCTGAATGCCCGAATTGGGAATCTGTGTCAAAACTTTGTTAGGAATTATGTGATCCTTACTAGCTGGAAGTAAGGGAGATGGGGCATGAAGTTATTTCTAGGAGTTGGACACATACCAAGTTTAGCTCAGTTCTGGGCATCTTTGAAATACCTATACAAACTTGTTCCTACCTAGTAACTTGCAACTTTGAATGAAAATGTGCTTGCTTACAGCAACGTGCTATATGTTCTGAATGCCCGAATTGGGAATCTGTGTCAAAACTTTGTTAGGAATTATGTGATCCTTACTAGCTGGAAGTAAGGGAGATGGGGCATGAAGTTATTTCTAGGAGTTGGACACATACCAAGTTTAGCTCAGTTCTGGGCATCTTTGAAATACCTATAGAAACTTGTTCCTACATAGTAACTTGTAACTTTGAATGAAAATGTGCTTGCTTACACCAACGTGCTATATGTTCTGAATGCCCGAATTGGGAATCTGTGTGAAAACATTGTTAGGAATTATGTGATCCTTACTAGCTGGAAGTAAGGGAGATGGGGCATGAAGTTATTTCTAGGAGTTGGACACATACCAAGTTTAGCTCAGTTCTGGGCATCTTTGAAATACCTATACAAACTTGTTCGTACATAGTAACTTGCATCTTTGAATGAGAATCTGCTTGCTTACAGCAACGTGCTACATGTTCTTAATGCCCGAATTGGGAATCTGTGTCAAAACTTTGTTAGGAATTATGTGATCCTTACTAGCTGGAAGTAAGGGAGATGGGGCATGAAGTTATTTCTAGGAGTTGGACACCTACCAAGTTTAGCTCAGTTCTGGGCATCTTTGAAATACCTATACAAACTTTTCCTACATAGTATCTTGCAACTTTGAATGAGAATGTGCTTGCTTACAGCAACGTGCTACATGTTCTGAATGCCAGAATTGGGAATCTGTGTCAAAACTTTGTTAGGAATTATGTGACCCTTACTAGCTGGAAGTAAGGGAGATGGGGCATGAAGTTATTTCTAGGAGTTGGACACATACCAAGTTTAGCTCACTTCTGGGCATCTTTGAAATACCTATACAAACTTGTTCCTACATAGTAACTTGCATCTTTGAATGAGAATGTGCTTGCTTGCAGCAACGTGCTATATGTTCTGAATGCCCGAATTGGGAATCTGTGTCAAAACTTTGTTAGGAATTATGTGATCCTTACTAGCTGGAAGTAAGGGAGATGGGGCATGAAGTTATTTCTAGGAGTTGGACACATACCAAGTTTAGCTCAGTTCTGGGCATCTTTGAAATACCTATACAAACTTGTTCCTACATAGTAACTTGCATCTTTGAATGAGAATGTGCTTGCTTACAGCAACGTGCTATATGTTCTGAATGCCCGAATTGGGAATCTGTGTCAAAACTTTGTTAGGAATTATGTGATCCTTACTAGCTGGAAGTAAGGGAGATGGGGCATGAAGTTATTTCTAGGAGTTGGACACATACCAAGTTTAGCTCAGTTCTGGGCATCTTTGAAATACCTATACAAACTTGTTCCTACCTAGTAACTTGCATCTTTGAATGAGAATGTGCTTGCTTACAGCAACGTGCTATATGTTCTGAATGCCCGAATTGGGAATCTGTGTCAAAACTTTGTTAGGAATTATGTGATCCTTACTAGCTGGAAGTAAGGGAGATGGGGCATGAAGTTATTTCTAGGAGTTGGACACATACCAAGTTTAGCTCAGTTCTGGGCATCTTTGAAATACCTATACAAACTTGTTCCTACATAGTAACTTGCATCTTTGAATGAGAATCTGCTTGCTTACAGCAACGTGCTATATGTTCTGAATGCCCTAATTGGCAATCTGTGTCAAAACTTTGTTAGGAATTATGTCATCCTTACTAGCTGGAAGTAAGGGAGATGGGGCATGAAGTTATTTCTAGGAGTTGGACACATACCAAGTTTAGCTCAGTTCTGGGCATCTTTGAAATACCTATACAAACTTGTTCCTACATAGTAACTTGCAACTTTGAATGAGAATGTGCTTGCTTGCAGCAACGTGCTATATGTTCTGAATGCCCGAATTGGGAATCTGTGTCAAAACTTTGTTAGGAATTATGTGATCCTTACTAGCTGGAAGTAAGGGAGATGGGGCATGAAGTTATTTCTAGGAGTTGGACACATACCAAGTTTAGCTCAGATCTGGGCATCTTCGAAATACCTATACAAACTTGTTCCTACATAGTAACTTGCAACTTTGAATGAGAATGTGCTTGCTTACAGCAACGTGCTATATGTTCTGAATGCCCGAATTGGGAATCTGTGTCAAAACTTTGTTAGGAATTATGTGATCCTTACTAGCTGGAAGTAAGGGAGATGGGGCATGAAGTTATTTCTAGGAGTTGGACACATACCAAGTTTAGCTCAGTTCTGGGCATCTTCGAAATACCTATACAAACTTGTTTCTACCTAGTAACTTGCAACTTTGAATGAGAATGTGCTTGCTTACAGCAACGTGCTACATGTTCTGAATGCCCGATTTGGGAATCTGTGTCAAAACTTTGTTAGGAATTATGTGATCCTTACTAGCTGGAAGTAAGGGAGATGGGGCATGAAGTTATTTCTAGGAGTTGGACACATACCAAGTTTAGCTCAGTTCTGGGCATCTTTGAAATACCTATAGAAACTTGTTCCTACATAGTAACTTGCAACTTTGAATGAGAATGTGCTTGCTTACACCAACGTGCTATATGTTCTGAATGCCCGAATTGGGAATCTGTGTGAAAACATTGTTAGGAATTATGTGATCCTTACTAGCTGGAAGTAAGGGAGATGGGGCATGAAGTTATTTCTAGGAGTTGGACACATACCAAGTTTAGCTCAGTTCTGGGCATCTTTGAAATACCTATACAAACTTGTTCCTACATAGTAACTTGCATCTTTGAATGAGAATGTGCTTGCTTACAGCAACGTGCTATATGTTCTGAATGCCCGAATTGGGAAACTGTGTCAAAACTTTGTTAGGAATTATGTGATCCTTACTAGCTGGAAGTAAGGGAGATGGGGCATGAAGTTATTTCTAGGAGTTGGACACATACCAAGTTTAGCTCAGTTCTGGGCATCTTTGAAATACCTATACAAACTTGTTCCTACATAGTAACTTGCATCTTTGAATGAGAATCTGCTTGCTTACAGCAACGTGCTATATGTTCTGAATGCCCGAATTGGGAATCTGTGTCAAAACTTTGTTAGGAATGATGTGATCCTTACTAGCTGGAAGTAAGGGAGATGGGGCATGAAGTTATTTCTAGGAGTTGGACACATACCAAGTTTAGCTCAGTTCTGGGCATCTTTGAAATACCTATACAAACTTGTTCCTACATAGTAACTTGCAACTTTGAATGAGAATGTGCTTGCTTACAGCAACGTGCTATATGTTCTGAATGCCCGAATTGGGAATCTGTGTCAAAACTTTGTTAGGAATTATGTGATCCTTACTAGCTGGAAGTAAGGGAGATGGGGCATGAAGTTATTTCTAGGAGTTGGACACATACCAAGTTTAGCTCAGTTCTGGGCATCTTCGAAATACCTATACAAACTTGTTTCTACCTAGTAACTTGCAACTTTGAATGAGAATGTGCTTGCTTACAGCAACGTGCTACATGTTCTGAATGCCCGATTTGGGAATCTGTGTCAAAACTTTGTTAGGAATTATGTGATCCTTACTAGCTGGAAGTAAGGGAGATGGGGCATGATGTTATTTCTAGGAGTTGGACACATACCAAGTTTAGCTCAGTTCTGGGCATCTTTGAAATACCTATAGAAACTTGTTCCTACATAGTAACTTGCAACTTTGAATGAGAATGTGCTTGCTTACACCAACGTGCTATATGTTCTGAATGCCCGAATTGGGAATCTGTGTGAAAACATTGTTAGGAATTATGTGATCCTTACTAGCTGGAAGTAAGGGAGATGGGGCATGAAGTTATTTCTAGGAGTTGGACACATACCAAGTTTAGCTCAGTTCTGGGCATCTTTGAAATACCTATACAAACTTGTTCCTACATAGTAACTTGCATCTTTGAATGAGAATGTGCTTGCTTACAGCAACGTGCTATATGTTCTGAATGCCCGAATTGGGAAACTGTGTCAAAACTTTGTTAGGAATTATGTGATCCTTACTAGCTGGAAGTAAGGGAGATGGGGCATGAAGTTATTTCTAGGAGTTGGACACATACCAAGTTTAGCTCAGTTCTGGGCATCTTTGAAATACCTATACAAACTTGTTCCTACATAGTAACTTGCATCTTTGAATGAGAATCTGCTTGCTTACAGCAACGTGCTATATGTTCTGAATGCCCGAATTGGGAATCTGTGTCAAAACTTTGTTAGGAATGATGTGATCCTTACTAGCTGGAAGTAAGGGAGATGGGGCATGAAGTTATTTCTAGGAGTTGGACACATACCAAGTTTAGCTCAGTTCTGGGCATCTTTGAAATACCTATACAAACTTGTTCCTACATAGTAACTTGCATCTTTGAATGAGAATGTGTTTGCTTGCAGCAACGTGCTATATGTTCTGAATGCCCGAATTGGCAATCTGTGTCAAAACTTTGTTAGGAATTATGTGATCCTTACTAGCTGGAAGTAAGGGAGATGGGGCATGAAGTTATTTCTAGGAGTTGGACACATACCAAGTTTAGCTCAGTTCTGGGCATCTTTGAAATACCTATACAAACTTGTTCCTACATAGTAACTTGCAACTTTGAATGAGAATGTGCTTGCTTGCAGCAACGTGCTATATGTTCTGAATGCCCGAATTGGGAATCTGTGTCAAAACTTTCTTAGGAATTATGTGATCCTTACTAGCTGGAAGTAAGGGAGATGGGGCATGAAGTTATTTCTAGGAGTTGGACACATACCAAGTTTAGCTCAGTTCTGGGCATCTTTGAAATACCTATACAAACTTGTTCCTACATAGTAACTTGCATCTTTGAATGAGAATCAGCTTGCTTACAGCAACGTGCTATATGTTCTGAATGCCCGAATTGGGAATCTGTGTCAAAACTTTGTTAGGAATTATGTGATCCTTACTAGCTGGAAGTAAGGGAGATGGGGCATGAAGTTATTTCTAGGAGCTGGACACATACCAAGTTTAGCTCAGTTCTGGGCATCTTTGAAATACCTATACAAACTTGTTCCTACATAGTAACATGCATCTTTGAATGAGAATGTGCTTGCTTACAGCAACGTGCTATATGTTCTGAATGCCCGAATTGGGAATCTGTGTCAAAACTTTGTTAGGAATGATGTGATCCTTACTAGCTGGAAGTAAGGGAGATGGGGCATGAAGTTATTTCTAGGAGTTGGACACATACCAAGTTTAGCTCAGTTCTGGGCATCTTTGAAATACCTATACAAACTTGTTCCTACATAGTAACTTGCAACTTTGAATGAGAATGTGCTTGCTTGCAGCAACGTGCTATATGTTCTGAATGCCCGAATTGGGAATCTGTGTCAAAACTTTCTTAGGAATTATGTGATCCTTACTAGCTGGAAGTAAGGGAGATGGGGCATGAAGTTATTTCTAGGAGTTGGACACATACCAAGTTTAGCTCAGTTCTGGGCATCTTTGAAATACCTATACAAACTTGTTCCTACATAGTAACTTGCATCTTTGAATGAGAATCTGCTTGCTTACAGCAACGTGCTATATGTTCTGAATGCCCGAATTGGGAATCTGTGTCAAAACTTTGTTAGGAATTATGTGATCCTTACTAGCTGGAAGTAAGGGAGATGGGGCATGAAGTTATTTCTAGGAGCTGGACACATACCAAGTTTAGCTCAGTTCTGGGCATCTTTGAAATACCTATACAAACTTGTTCCTACATAGTAACATGCATCTTTGAATGAGAATGTGCTTGCTTACAGCAACGTGCTATATGTTCTGAATGCCCGAATTGGGAATCTGTGTCAAAACTTTGTTAGGAATTATGTGATCCTTACTAGCTGGAAGTAAGGGAGATGGGGCATGAAGTTATTTCTAGGAGTTGGACACATACCAAGTTTAGCTCAGTTCTGGGCATCTTTGAAATACCTATACAAACTTGTTCCTACATAGTAACTTGCATCTTTGAATGAGAATGTGCTTGCTTACAGCAACGTGCTATATGTTCTGAATGCCCGAATTGGGAATCTGTGTCAAAACTTTCTTAGGAATTATGTGATCCTTACTAGCTGGAAGTAAGGGAGATGGGGCATGAAGTTATTTCTAGGAGTTGGACACATACCAAGTTTAGCTCAGTTCTGGGCATCTTTGAAATACCTATACAAACTTGTTCCTACATAGTAACTTGCATCTTTGAATGAGAATCTGCTTGCTTACAGCAACGTGCTATATGTTCTGAATGCCCGAATTGGGAATCTGTGTCAAAACTTTGTTAGGAATTATGTGATCCTTACTAGCTGGAAGTAAGGGGGATGGGGCATGAAGTTATTTCTAGGAGTTGGACACATACCAAGTTTAGCTCAGTTCTGGGCATCTTTGAAATACCTATACAAACTTGTTCCTACATAGTAACTTGCATCTTTGAATGAGAATCTGCTTGCTTGCAGCAACGTGCTATATGTTCTGAATGCCCGAATTGAGAATCTGTGTCAAAACTTTGTTAGGAATTATGTGATCCTTACTAGCTGGAAGTAAGGGAGATGGGGCATGAAGTTATTTCTAAGAGTTGGACACATACCAAGTTTAGCTCAGTTCTGGGCATCTTTGAAATACCTATACAAACTTGTTCCTACATAGTAACTTGCATCTTTGAATGAGAATGTGCTTGCTTGCAGCAACGTGCTATATGTTCTGAATGCCCGAATTGGGAATCTGTGTCAAAACTTTGTTAGGAATTATGTGATCCTTACTAGCTGGAAGTAAGGGAGATGGGGCATGAAGTTATTTCTAGGAGTTGGACACATACCAAGTTTAGCTCAGTTCTGGGCATCTTTGAAATACCTATACAAACTTGTTCCTACATAGTAACTTGCAACTTTGAATGAGAATGTGCTTGCTTACAGCAACGTGCTATATGTTCTGAATGCCCGAATAGGGAATCTGTGTCAAAACTTTGTTAGGAATTATGTGATCCTTACTAGCTGGAAGTAAGGGAGATGGGGCATGAAGTTATTTCTAGGAGTTGGACACATACCAAGTTTAGCTCAGTTCTGGGCATCTTTGAAATACCTATACAAACTTGTTCCTACATAGTAACTTGCAACTTTGAATGAGAATGTGCTTGCTTACAGCAACGTGCTATATGTTCTGAATGCCCGAATTGGGAATCTGTGTCAAAACTTTGTTAGGAATTATGTGATCCTTACTAGCTGGAAGTAAGGCAGATGGGGCATGAAGTTATTTCTAGGAGTTGGACACATACCAAGTTTAGCTCAGTTCTGGGCATCTTCGAAATACCTATACAAACTTGTTCCTACCTAGTAACTTGCAACTTTCAATGAAAATGTGCTTGCTTACAACAACGTGCTACATGTTCTGAATGCCCGAAATGGGAATCTGTGTCAAACTTTGTTAGGAATTATGTGATCCTTACTAGCTGGAAGTAAGGGAGATGGGGCATGAAGTTATTTCTAGGAGTTGGACACATACCAAGTTTAGCTCAGTTCTGGGCATCTTTGAAATACCTTTACAAACTTGTTCCTACATAGTAACTTTCAACTTTGAATGAGAATGTGCTTGCTTACAGCAACGTGCTATATGTTCTGAATGCCCGAATTGGGAATCTGTGTCAAAACTTTGTTAGGAATTATGTGATCCTTACTAGCTGGAAGTAAGGGAGATGGGGCATGAAGTTATTTCTAGGAGTTGGACACATACCAAGTTTAGCTCAGTTCTGGGCATCTTTGAAATACCTATACAAACTTGTTCCTACATAGTAACTTGCAACTTTGAATGAGAATGTGCTTGCTTACAGCAACGTGCTATATGTTCTGAATGCCCGAATTGGGAATCTGTGTCAAAACTTTGTTAGGAATTATGTGATCCTTACTAGCTGGAAGTAAGGGAGATGGGGCATGAAGTTATTTCTAGGAGTTGGACACATACCAAGTTTAGCTCAGTTCTGGGCATCTTTGAAATACCTATACAAACTTGTTCCTACATAGTAACTTGCATCTTTGAATGAGAATCTGCTTGCTTACAGCAACGTGCTATATGTTCTGAATGCCCGAATTGAGAATCTGTGTCAAAACTTTGTTAGGAATTATGTGATCCTTACTAGCTGGAAGTAAGGGAGATGGGGCATGAAGTTATTTCTAGGAGTTGGACACATACCAAGTTTAGCTCAGTTCTGGGCATCTTTGAAATACCTATACAAACTTGTTCCTACATAGTAACTTGCATCTTTGAATGAGAATGTGCTTGCTTGCAGCAACGTGCTATATGTTCTGAATGCCCGAATTGGGAATCTGTGTCAAAACTTTGTTAGGAATTATGTGATCCTTACTAGCTGGAAGTAAGGGAGATGGGGCATGAAGTTATTTCTAGGAGTTGGACACATACCAAGTTTAGCTCAGTTCTGGGCATCTTTGAAATACCTATACAAACTTGTTCCTACATAGTAACTTGCAACTTTGAATGAGAATGTGCTTGCTTGCAGCAACGTGCTATATGTTCTGAATGCCCGAATAGGGAATGTGTGTCAAAATTTTGTTAGGAATTATGTGATCCTTACTAGCTGGAAGTAAGGGAGATGGGGCATGAAGTTATTTCTAGGACTTGGACACATACCAAGTTTAGCTCAGTTCTGGGCATCTTTGAAATACCTATACAAACTTGTTCCTACATAGTAACTTGCAACTTTGAATGAGAATGTGCTTGCTTACAGCAACGTGCTATATGTTCTGAATGCCCGAATTGGGAATCTGTGTCAAAACTTTGTTAGGAATTATGTGATCCTTACTAGCTGGAAGTAAGGGAGATGGGGCATGAAGTTATTTCTAGGAGTTGGACACATACCAAGTTTAGCTCAGTTCTGGGCATCTTCGAAATACCTATACAAACTTGTTCCTACCTAGTAACTTGCAACTTTCAATGAAAATGTGCTTGCTTACAACAACGTGCTACATGTTCTGACTGCCCGAAATGGGAATCTGTGTCAAACTTTGTTAGGAATTATGTGATCCTTACTAGCTGGAAGTAAGGGAGATGGGGCATGAAGTTATTTCTAGGAGTTGGACACATACCAAGTTTAGCTCAGTTCTGGGCATCTTTGAAATACCTATAGAAACTTGTTCCTACATAGTAACTTGCAACTTTGAATGAAAATGTGCTTGCTTACACCAACGTGCTATATGTTCTGAATGCCCGAATTGGGAATCTGTGTGAAAACATTGTTAGGAATTATGTGATCCTTACTAGCTGGAAGTAAGGGAGATGGGGCATGAAGTTATTTCTAGGAGTTGGACACATACCAAGTTTAGCTCAGTTCTGGGCATCTTTGAAATACCTATACAAACTTTTTCCTACATAGTAACTTGCATCTTTGAATGAGAATCTGCTTGCTTACAGCAACGTGCTATATGTTCTGAATGCCCGAATTGGGAATCTGTGTCAAAACTTTGTTAGGAATTATGTGATCCTTACTAGCTGGAAGTAAGGGAGATGGGGCATGAAGTTATTTCTAGGAGTTGGACACATACCAAGTTTAGCTCAGTTCTGGGCATCTTTGAAATACCTATACAAACTTGTTCCTACATAGTAACTTGCAACTTTGAATGAGAATGTGCTTGCTTACAGCAACGTGCTATATGTTCTGAATGCCCGAATTGGGAATCTGTGTCAAAACTTTGTTAGGAATTATGTGATCCTTACTAGATGGAAGTAAGGGAGATGGGGCATGAAGTTATTTCTAGGAGTTGGACACATACCAAGTTTAGCTCAGTTCTGGGCATCTTTGAAATACCTATACAAACTTGTTCCTACATAGTAACTTGCATCTTTGAATGAGAATGTGCTTGCTTGCAGCAACGTGCTATATATTCTGAATGCCCGAATTGGCAATCTGTGTCAAAACTTTGTTAGGAATTATGTGATCCTTACTAGCTGGAAGTAAGGGAGATGGGGCATGAAGTTATTTCTAGGAGTTGGACACATACCAAGTTTAGCTCAGTTCTGGGCATCTTTGAAATACCTATACAAACTTGTTCCTACATAGTAACTTGCATCTTTGAATGAGAATGTGCTTGCTTACAGCAACGTGCTATATGTTCTGAATGCCCGAATTGGGAATCTGTGTCAAAACTTTGTTAGGAATTATGTGATCCTTACTAGCTGGAAGTAAGGGAGATGGGGCATGAAGTTATTTCTAGGAGTTGGACACATACCAAGTTTAGCTCAGTTCTGGGCATCTTTGAAATACCTATACAAACTTGTTCCTACATAGTAACTTGCAACTTTGAATGAGAATGTGCTTGCTTACAGCAACGTGCTATATGTTCTGAATGCCCGAATTGGGAATCTGTGTCAAAACTTTGTTAGGAATTATGTGATCCTTACTAGCTGGAAGTAAGGGAAATGGGGCATGAAGTTATTTCTAGGAGTTGGACACATACCAAGTTTAGCTCAGTTCTGGGCATCTTTGAAATACCTATACAAACTTGTTCCTACCTAGTAACTTGCAACTTTGAATGAAAATGTGCTTGCTTACAGCAACGTGCTATATGTTCTGAATGCCCGAATTGTGAATCTGTGTCAAAACTTTGTTAGGAATTATGTGATCCTTACTAGCTGGAAGTAAGGGAGATGGGGCATGAAGTTATTTCTAGGAGTTGGACACATACCAAGTTTAGCTCAGTTCTGGGCATCTTTGAAATACCTATAGAAACTTGTTCCTACATAGTAACTTGCAACTTTGAATGAAAATTTGCTTGCTTACACCAACGTGCTATATGTTCTGAATGCCCGAATTGGGAATCTGTGTGAAAACATTGTTAGGAATTATGTGATCCTTACTAGCTGGAAGTAAGGGAGATGGGGCATGAAGTTATTTCTAGGAGTTGGACACATACCAAGTTTAGCTCAGTTCTGGGCATCTTTGAAATACCTATACAAACTTGTTCCTACATAGTAACTTGCATCTTTGAATGAGAATCTGCTTGCTTACAGCAACGTGCTACATGTTCTTAATGCCCGAATTGGGAATCTGTGTCAAAACTTTGTTAGGAATTATGTGATCCTTACTAGCTGGAAGTAAGGGAGATGGGGCATGAAGTTATTTCTAGGAGTTGGACACATACCAAGTTTAGCTCAGTTCTGGGCATCTTTGAAATACCTATACAAACTTGTTCCTACATAGTAACTTGCAACTTTGAATGAGAATGTGCTTGCTTACAGCAACGTGCTATATGTTCTGAATGCCCGAATTGGGAATCTGTGTCAAAACTTTGTTAGGAATTATGTGATCCTTACTAGCTGGAAGTAAGGGAGATGGGGCATGAAGTTATTTCTAGGAGTTGGACACATACCAAGTTTAGCTCAGTTCTGGGCATCTTTGAAATACCTATACAAACTTGTTCCTACATAGTAACTTGCAACTTTGAATGAGAATGTGCTTGCTTATAGCAACGTGCTATATGTTCTGAATGCCCGAATTGTGAATCTGTGTCAAAACTTTGTTAGGAATTATGTGATCCTTACTAGCTGGAAGTAAGGGAGATGGGGCATGAAGTTATTTCTAGGAGTTGGACACATACCAAGTTTAGCTCAGTTCTGGGCATCTTTGAAATACCTATAGAAACTTGTTCCTACATAGTAACTTGCAACTTTGAATGAAAATGTGCTTGCTTACACCAACGTGCTATATGTTCTGAATGCCCGAATTGGGAATCTGTGTGAAAACATTGTTAGGAATTATGTGATCCTTACTAGCTGGAAGTAAGGGAGATGGGGCATGAAGTTATTTCTAGGAGTTGGACACATACCAAGTTTAGCTCAGTTCTGGGCATCTTTGAAATACCTATACAAACTTGTTCCTACATAGTAACTTGCATCTTTGAATGAGAATCTGCTTGCTTACAGCAACGTGCTACATGTTCTGAATGCCCGAATTGTGAATCTGTGTCAAAACGTTGTTAGGAATTATGTGATCCTTACTAGCTGGAAGTAAGGGAGATGGGGCATGAAGTTATTTCTAGGAGTTGGACACATACCAAGTTTAGCTCAGTTCTGGGCATCTTTGAAATACCTATAGAAACTTGTTCCTACATAGTAACTTGCAACTTTGAATGAGAATGTGCTTGCTTACAGCAACGTGCTATATGTTCTGAATGCCCGAATTGGGAATCTGTGTCAAAACTTTGTTAGGAATTATGTGATCCTTACTAGCTGGAAGTAAGGGAGATGGGGCATGAAGTTATTTCTAGGAGTTGGACACATACCAAGTTTAGCTCAGTTCTGGGCATCTTTGAAATACCTATACAAACTTGTTCCTACATAGTAACTTGCATCTTTGAATGAGAATGTGCTTGCTTGCAGCAACGTGCTATATATTCTGAATGCCCGAATTGGCAATCTGTGTCAAAACTTTGTTAGGAATTATGTGATCCTTACTAGCTGGAAGTAAGGGAGATGGGGCATGAAGTTATTTCTAGGAGTTGGACACATACCAAGTTTAGCTCAGTTCTGGGCATCTTTGAAATACCTATACAAACTTGTTCCTACATAGTAACTTGCATCTTTGAATGAGAATGTGCTTGCTTACAGCAACGTGCTATATGTTCTGAATGCCCGAATTGGGAATCTGTGTCAAAACTTTGTTAGGAATTATGTGATCCTTACTAGCTGGAAGTAAGGGAGATGGGGCATGAAGTTATTTCTAGGAGTTGGACACATACCAAGTTTAGCTCAGTTCTGGGCATCTTTGAAATACCTATACAAACTTGTTCCTACATAGTAACTTGCAACTTTGAATGAGAATGTGCTTGCTTACAGCAACGTGCTATATGTTCTGAATGCCCGAATTGGGAATCTGTGTCAAAACTTTGTTAGGAATTATGTGATCCTTACTTGCTGGAAGTAAGGGAGATGGGGCATGAAGTTATTTCTAGGAGTTGGACACATACCAAGTTTAGCTCAGTTCTGGGCATCTTTGAAATACCTATACAAACTTGTTCCTACCTAGTAACTTGCAACTTTGAATGAAAATGTGCTTGCTTACAGCAACGTGCTATATGTTCTGAATGCCCGAATTGGGAATCTGTGTCAAAACTTTGTTAGGAATTATGTGATCCTTACTAGCTGGAAGTAAGGGAGATGGGGCATGAAGTTATTTCTAGGAGTTGGACACATACCAAGTTTAGCTCAGTTCTGGGCATCTTTGAAATACCTATAGAAACTTGTTCCTACATAGTAACTTGTAACTTTGAATGAAAATGTGCTTGCTTACACCAACGTGCTATATGTTCTGAATGCCCGAATTGGGAATCTGTGTGAAAACATTGTTAGGAATTATGTGATCCTTACTAGCTGGAAGTAAGGGAGATGGGGCATGAAGTTATTTCTAGGAGTTGGACACATACCAAGTTTAGCTCAGTTCTGGGCATCTTTGAAATACCTATACAAACTTGTTCCTACATAGTAACTTGCATCTTTGAATGAGAATCTGCTTGCTTACAGCAACGTGCTACATGTTCTTAATGCCCGAATTGGGAATCTGTGTCAAAACTTTGTTAGGAATTATGTGATCCTTACTAGCTGGAAGTAAGGGAGATGGGGCATGAAGTTATTTCTAGGAGTTGGACACCTACCAAGTTTAGCTCAGTTCTGGGCATCTTTGAAATACCTATACAAACTTTTCCTACATAGTATCTTGCAACTTTGAATGAGAATGTGCTTGCTTACAGCAACGTGCTACATGTTCTGAATGCCAGAATTGGGAATCTGTGTCAAAACTTTGTTAGGAATTATGTGACCCTTACTAGCTGGAAGTAAGGGAGATGGGGCATGAAGTTATTTCTAGGAGTTGGACACATACCAAGTTTAGCTCAGTTCTGGGCATCTTTGAAATACCTATACAAACTTGTTCCTACATAGTAACTTGCATCTTTGAATGAGAATGTGCTTGCTTGCAGCAACGTGCTATATGTTCTGAATGCCCGAATTGGGAATCTGTGTCAAAACTTTGTTAGGAATTATGTGATCCTTACTAGCTGGAAGTAAGGGAGATGGGGCATGAAGTTATTTCTAGGAGTTGGACACCTACCAAGTTTAGCTCAGTTCTGGGCATCTTTGAAATACCTATACAAACTTGTTCCTACATAGTAACTTGCATCTTTGAATGAGAATGTGCTTGCTTGCAGCAACGTGCTATATGTTCTGAATGCCCGAATTGGGAATCTGTGTCAAAACTTTGTTAGGAATTATGTGATCCTTACTAGCTGGAAGTAAGGGAGATGGGGCATGAAGTTATTTCTAGGAGTTGGACACATACCAAGTTTAGCTCAGTTCTGGGCATCTTCGAAATACCTATACAAACTTGTTCCTACATAGTAACTTGCATCTTTGAATGAGAATGTGCTTGCTTACAGCAACGTGCTATATGTTCTGAATGCCCGAATTGGGAATCTGTGTCAAAACTTTCTTAGGAATTATGTGATCCTTACTAGCTGGAAGTAAGGGAGATGGGGCATGAAGTTATTTCTAGGAGTTGGACACATACCAAGTTTAGCTCAGTTCTGGGCATCTTTGAAATACCTATACAAACTTGTTCCTACATAGTAACTTGCATCTTTGAATGAGAATGTGCTTGCTTACAGCAACGTGCTATATGTTCTGAATGCCCGAATTGGGAATCTGTGTCAAAACTTTGTTAGGAATTATGTGATCCTTACTAGCTGGAAGTAAGGGAGATGGGGCATGAAGTTATTTCTAGGAGTTGGACACATACCAAGTTTAGCTCAGTTCTGGGCATCTTTGAAATACCTATACAAACTTGTTCCTACATAGTAACTTGCAACTTTGAATGAGAATGTGCTTGCTTGCAGCAACGTGCTATATGTTCTGAATGCCCGAATAGGGAATCTGTGTCAAAACTTTGTTAGGAATTATGTGATCCTTACTAGCTGGAAGTAAGGGAGATGGGGCATGAAGTTATTTCTAGGAGTTGGACACATACCAAGTTTAGCTCAGTTCTGGGCATCTTCGAAATACCTATACAAACTTGTTCCTACATAGTAACTTGCAACTTTGAATGAGAATGTGCTTGCTTACAGCAACGTGCTATATGTTCTGAATGCCCGAATTGGGAATCTGTGTCAAAACTTTGTTAGGAATTATGTGATCCTTACTAGCTGGAAGTAAGGGAGATGGGGCATGAAGTTATTTCTAGGAGTTGGACACATACCAAGTTTAGCTCAGTTCTGGGCATCTTCGAAATACCTATACAAACTTGTTTCTACCTAGTAACTTGCAACTTTGAATGAAAATGTGCTTGCTTACAGCAACGTGCTACATGTTCTGAATGCCCGATTTGGGAATCTGTGTCAAAACTTTGTTAGGAATTATGTGATCCTTACTAGCTGGAAGTAAGGGAGATGGGGCATGAAGTTATTTCTAGGAGTTGGACACATACCAAGTTTAGCTCAGTTCTGGGCATCTTTGAAATACCTATAGAAACTTGTTCCTACATAGTAACTTGCAACTTTGAATGAGAATGTGCTTGCTTACACCAACGTGCTATATGTTCTGAATGCCCGAATTGGGAATCTGTGTGAAAACATTGTTAGGAATTATGTGATCCTTACTAGCTGGAAGTAAGGGAGATGGGGCATGAAGTTATTTCTAGGAGTTGGACACATACCAAGTTTAGCTCAGTTCTGGGCATCTTTGAAATACCTATACAAACTTGTTCCTACATAGTAACTTGCATCTTTGAATGAGAATGTGCTTGCTTACAGCAACGTGCTATATGTTCTGAATGCCCGAATTGGGAAACTGTGTCAAAACTTTGTTAGGAATTATGTGATCCTTACTAGCTGGAAGTAAGGGAGATGGGGCATGAAGTTATTTCTAGGAGTTGGACACATACCAAGTTTAGCTCAGTTCTGGGCATCTTTGAAATACCTATACAAACTTGTTCCTACATAGTAACTTGCATCTTTGAATGAGAATCTGCTTGCTTACAGCAACGTGCTATATGTTCTGAATGCCCGAATTGGGAATCTGTGTCAAAACTTTGTTAGGAATGATGTGATCCTTACTAGCTGGAAGTAAGGGAGATGGGGCATGAAGTTATTTCTAGGAGTTGGACACATACCAAGTTTAGCTCAGTTCTGGGCATCTTTGAAATACCTATACAAACTTGTTCCTACATAGTAACTTGCATCTTTGAATGAGAATGTGTTTGCTTGCAGCAACGTGCTATATGTTCTGAATGCCCGAATTGGCAATCTGTGTCAAAACTTTGTTAGGAATTATGTGATCCTTACTAGCTGGAAGTAAGGGAGATGGGGCATGAAGTTATTTCTAGGAGTTGGACACATACCAAGTTTAGCTCAGTTCTGGGCATCTTTGAAATACCTATACAAACTTGTTCCTACATAGTAACTTGCAACTTTGAATGAGAATGTGCTTGCTTGCAGCAACGTGCTATATGTTCTGAATGCCCGAATTGGGAATCTGTGTCAAAACTTTCTTAGGAATTATGTGATCCTTACTAGCTGGAAGTAAGGGAGATGGGGCATGAAGTTATTTCTAGGAGTTGGACACATACCAAGTTTAGCTCAGTTCTGGGCATCTTTGAAATACCTATACAAACTTGTTCCTACATAGTAACTTGCATCTTTGAATGAGAATCTGCTTGCTTACAGCGACGTGCTATATGTTCTGAATGCCCGAATTGGGAATCTGTGTCAAAACTTTGTTAGGAATTATGTGATCCTTACTAGCTGGAAGTAAGGGAGATGGGGCATGAAGTTATTTCTAGGAGTTGGACACATACCAAGTTTAGCTCAGTTCTGGGCATCTGTGAAATACCTATACAAACTTGTTCCTACATAGTATCTTGCAACTTTGAATGAGAATGTGCTTGCTTACAGCAACGTGCTACATGTTCTGAATGCCAGAATTGGGAATCTGTGTCAAAACTTTGTTAGGAATTATGTGATCCTTACTAGCTGGAAGTAAGGGAGATGGGGCATGAAGTTATTTCTAGGAGTTGGACACATACCAAGTTTAGCTCAGTTCTGGGCATCTTTGAAATACCTATACAAACTTGCTCCTACATAGTAACTTGCATCTTTGAATGAGAATGTGCTTGCTTGCAGCAACGTGCTATATGTTCTGAATGCCCGAATAGGCAATCTGTGTCAAAACTTTGTTAGGAATTATGTGATCCTTACTAGCTGGAAGTAAGGGAGATGGGGCATGAAGTTATTTCTAGGAGTTGGACACATACCAAGTTTAGCTGAGTTCTGGGCATCTTTGAAATACCTATACAAACTTGTTCCTACATAGTAACTTGCATCTTGGAATGAGAATGTGCTTGCTTACAGCAACGTGCTATATGTTCTGAATGCCCGAATTGGGAATCTGTGTCAAAACTTTGTTAGGAATTATGTGATCCTTACTAGCTGGAAGTAAGGGAGATGGGGCATGAAGTTATTTCTAGGAGCTGGACACATACCAAGTTTAGCTCAGTTCTGGGCATCTTTGAAATACCTATACAAACTTGTTCCTACATAGTAACATGCATCTTTGAATGAGAATGTGCTTGCTTACAGCAACGTGCTATATGTTCTGAATGCCCGAATTGGGAATCTGTGTCAAAACTTTGTTAGGAATTATGTGATCCTTACTAGCTGGAAGTAAGGGAGATGGGGCATGAAGTTATTTCTAGGAGTTGGACACATACCAAGTTTAGCTCAGTTCTGGGCATCTTTGAAATACCTATACAAACTTGTTCCTACATAGTAACTTGCATCTTTGAATGAGAATGTGCTTGCTTACAGCAACGTGCTATATGTTCTGAATGCCCGAATTGGGAATCTGTGTCAAAACTTTCTTAGGAATTATGTGATCCTTACTAGCTGGAAGTAAGGGAGATGGGGCATGAAGTTATTTCTAGGAGTTGGACACATACCAAGTTTAGCTCAGTTCTGGGCATCTTTGAAATACCTATACAAACTTGTTCCTACATAGTAACTTGCATCTTTGAATGAGAATCTGCTTGCTTACAGCAACGTGCTATATGTTCTGAATGCCCGAATTGGGAATCTGTGTCAAAACTTTGTTAGGAATTATGTGATCCTTACTAGCTGGAAGTAAGGGGGATGGGGCATGAAGTTATTTCTAGGAGTTGGACACATACCAAGTTTAGCTCAGTTCTGGGCATCTTTGAAATACCTATACAAACTTGTTCCTACATAGTAACTTGCATCTTTGAATGAGAATCTGCTTGCTTGCAGCAACGTGCTATATGTTCTGAATGCCCGAATTGAGAATCTGTGTCAAAACTTTGTTAGGAATTATGTGATCCTTACTAGCTGGAAGTAAGGGAGATGGGGCATGAAGTTATTTCTAGGAGTTGGACACATACCAAGTTTAGCTCAGTTCTGGGCATCTTTGAAATACCTATACAAACTTGTTCCTACATAGTAACTTGCATCTTTGAATGAGAATGTGCTTGCTTGCAGCAACGTGCTATATGTTCTGAATGCCCGAATTGGCAATCTGTGTCAAAACTTTGTTAGGAATTATGTGATCCTTACTAGCTGGAAGTAAGGGAGATGGGGCATGAAGTTATTTCTAGGAGTTGGACACATACCAAGTTTAGCTCAGTTCTGGGCATCTTTGAAATACCTATACAAACTTGTTCCTACATAGTAACTTGCAACTTTGAATGAGAATGTGCTTGCTTACAGCAACGTGCTATATGTTCTGAATGCCCGAATAGGGAATCTGTGTCAAAACTTTGTTAGGAATTATGTGATCCTTACTAGCTGGAAGTAAGGGAGATGGGGCATGAAGTTATTTCTAGGAGTTGGACACATACCAAGTTTAGCTCAGTTCTGGGCATCTTTGAAATACCTATACAAACTTGTTCCTACATAGTAACTTGCAACTTTGAATGAGAATGTGCTTGCTTACAGCAACGTGCTATATGTTCTGAATGCCCGAATTGGGAATCTGTGTCAAAACTTTGTTAGGAATTATGTGATCCTTACTAGCTGGAAGTAAGGCAGATGGGGCATAAGTTATTTCTAGGAGTTGGACACATACCAAGTTTAGCTCAGTTCTGGGCATCTTCGAAATACCTAGACAAACTTGTTCCTACCTAGTAACTTGCAACTTTCAATGAAAATGTGCTTGCTTACAACAACGTGCTACATGTTCTGAATGCCCGAAATGGGAATCTGTGTCAAACTTTGTTAGGAATTATGTGATCCTTACTAGCTGGAAGTAAGGGAGATGGGGCATGAAGTTATTTCTAGGAGTTGGACACATACCAAGTTTAGCTCAGTTCTGGGCATCTTTGAAATACCTATAGAAACTTGTTCCTACATAGTAACTTGCAACTTTGAATAAAAATGTGCTTGCTTACACCAACGTGCTATATGTTCTGAATGCCCGAATTGGGAATCTGTGTGAAAACATTGTTAGGAATTATGTGATCCTTACTAGCTGGAAGTAAGGGAGATGGGGCATGAAGTTATTTCTAGGAGTTGGACACATACCAAGTTTAGCTCAGTTCTGGGCATCTTTGAAATACCTATACAAACTTTTTCCTACATAGTAACTTGCATCTTTGAATGAGAATCTGCTTGCTTACAGCAACGTGCTATATGTTCTGAATGCCCGAATTGGGAATCTGTGTCAAAACTTTGTTAGGAATTATGTGATCCTTACTAGCTGGAAATAAGGGAGATGGGGCATGAAGTTATTTCTAGAAGTTGGACACATACCAAGTTTAGCTCAGTTCTGGGCATCTTTGAAATACCTATACAAACTTGTTCCTACATAGTAACTTGCATCTTTGAATGAGAATCTGCTTGCTTACAGCAACGTGCTATATGTTCTGAATGCCCGAATTGGGAATCTGTGTCAAAACTTTGTTAGGAATTATGTGATCCTTACTAGCTGGAAGTAAGGGAGATGGGGCATGAAGTTATTTCTAGGAGTTGGACACATACCAAGTTTAGCTCAGTTCTGGGCATCTTTGAAATACCTATACAAACTTGTTCCTACATAGTAACTTGCAACTTTGAATGAGAATGTGCTTGCTTGCAGCAACGTGCTATATGTTCTGAATGCCCGAATTGGGAATCTGTGTCAAAACTTTGTTAGGAATTATGTGATCCTTACTAGCTGGAAGTAAGGGAGATGGGGCATGAAGTTATTTCTAGGAGTTGGACACATACCAAGTTTAGCTCAGTTCTGGGCATCTTTGAAATACCTATACAAACTTGTTCCTACATAGTAACTTGCATCTTTGAATGAGAATGTGCTTGCTTGCAGCAACGTGCTATATATTCTGAATGCCCGAATTGGCAATCTGTGTCAAAACTTTGTTAGGAATTATGTGATCCTTACTAGCTGGAAGTAAGGGAGATGGGGCATGAAGTTATTTCTAGGAGTTAGACACATACCAAGTTTAGCTCAGTTCTGGGCATCTTTGAAATACCTATACAAACTTGTTCCTACATAGTAACTTGCATCTTTGAATGAGAATCTGCTTGCTTACAGCAACGTGCTATATGTTCTGAATGCCCGAATTGGGAATCTGTGTCAAAACTTTGTTAGGAATTATGTGATCCTTACTAGCTGGAAGTAAGGGAGATGGGGCATGAAGTTATTTCTAGGAGTTGGACACATACCAAGTTTAGCTCAGTTCTGGGCATCTTTGAAATACCTATAGAAACTTGTTCCTACCTAGTAACTTGCAACTTTGAATGAAAATGTGCTTGCTTACACCAACGTGCTATATGTTCTGAATGCCCGAATTGGGAATCTGTGTGAAAACATTGTTAGGAATTATGTGATCCGTACTAGCTGGAAGTAAGGGAGATGGGGCATGAAGTTATTTCTAGGAGTTGGACACATACCAAGTTTAGCTCAGTTCTGGGCATCTTTGAAATACCTATACAAACTTGTTCCTACATAGTAACTTGCATCTTTGAATGAGAATCTGCTTGCTTACAGCAACGTGCTACATGTTCTTAATGCCCGAATTGGGAATCTGTGTCAAAACTTTGTTAGGAATTATGTGATCCTTACTAGCTGGAAGTAAGGCAGATGGGGCATGAAGTTATTTCTAGGAGTTGGACACATACCAAGTTTAGCTCAGTTCTGGGCATCTTCGAAATACCTAGACAAACTTGTTCCTACCTAGTAACTTGCAACTTTCAATGAAAATGTGCTTGCTTACAACAACGTGCTACATGTTCTGAATGCCCGAAATGGGAATCTGTGTCAAACTTTGTTAGGAATTATGTGATCCTTACTAGCTGGAAGTAAGGGAGATGGGGCATGAAGTTATTTCTAGGAGTTGGACACATACCAAGTTTAGCTCAGTTCTGGGCATCTTTGAAATACCTATAGAAACTTGTTCCTACATAGTAACTTGCAACTTTGAATAAAAATGTGCTTGCTTACACCAACGTGCTATATGTTCTGAATGCCCGAATTGGGAATCTGTGTGAAAACATTGTTAGGAATTATGTGATCCTTACTAGCTGGAAGTAAGGGAGATGGGGCATGAAGTTATTTCTAGGAGTTGGACACATACCAAGTTTAGCTCAGTTCTGGGCATCTTTGAAATACCTATACAAACTTTTTCCTACATAGTAACTTGCATCTTTGAATGAGAATCTGCTTGCTTACAGCAACGTGCTATATGTTCTGAATGCCCGAATTGGGAATCTGTGTCAAAACTTTGTTAGGAATTATGTGATCCTTACTAGCTGGAAATAAGGGAGATGGGGCATGAAGTTATTTCTAGAAGTTGGACACATACCAAGTTTAGCTCAGTTCTGGGCATCTTTGAAATACCTATACAAACTTGTTCCTACATAGTAACTTGCATCTTTGAATGAGAATCTGCTTGCTTACAGCAACGTGCTATATGTTCTGAATGCCCGAATTGGGAATCTGTGTCAAAACTTTGTTAGGAATTATGTGATCCTTACTAGCTGGAAGTAAGGGAGATGGGGCATGAAGTTATTTCTAGGAGTTGGACACATACCAAGTTTAGCTCAGTTCTGGGCATCTTTGAAATACCTATACAAACTTGTTCCTACATAGTAACTTGCAACTTTGAATGAGAATGTGCTTGCTTGCAGCAACGTGCTATATGTTCTGAATGCCCGAATTGGGAATCTGTGTCAAAACTTTGTTAGGAATTATGTGATCCTTACTAGCTGGAAGTAAGGGAGATGGGGCATGAAGTTATTTCTAGGAGTTGGACACATCCCAAGTTTAGCTCAGTTCTGGGCATCTTTGAAATACCTATACAAACTTGTTCCTACATAGTAACTTGCATCTTTGAATGAGAATGTGCTTGCTTGCAGCAACGTGCTATATATTCTGAATGCCCGAATTGGCAATCTGTGTCAAAACTTTGTTAGGAATTATGTGATCCTTACTAGCTGGAAGTAAGGGAGATGGGGCATGAAGTTATTTCTAGGAGTTAGACACATACCAAGTTTAGCTCAGTTCTGGGCATCTTTGAAATACCTATACAAACTTGTTCCTACATAGTAACTTGCATCTTTGAATGAGAATCTGCTTGCTTACAGCAACGTGCTATATGTTCTGAATGCCCGAATTGGGAATCTGTGTCAAAACATTGTTAGGAATTATGTGATCCTTACTAGCTGGAAGTAAGGGAGATGGGGCATGAAGTTATTTCTAGGAGTTGGACACATACCAAGTTTAGCTCAGTTCTGGGCATCTTTGAAATACCTATACAAACTTGTTCCTACATAGTAACTTGCAACTTTGAATGAGAATGTGCTTGCTTACAGCAACGTGCTATATGTTCTGAATGCCCGAATTGGGAATCTGTGTCAAATCTTTGTTAGGAATTATGTGATCCTTACTAGCTGGAAGTAAGGGAGATGGGGCATGAAGTTATTTCTAGGAGTTGGACACATACCAAGTTTAGCTCAGTTCTGGGCATCTTTGAAATACCTATAGAAACTTGTTCCTACCTAGTAACTTGCAACTTTGAATGAAAATGTGCTTGCTTACACCAACGTGCTATATGTTCTGAATGCCCGAATTGGGAATCTGTGTGAAAACATTGTTAGGAATTATGTGATCCGTACTAGCTGGAAGTAAGGGAGATGGGGCATGAAGTTATTTCTAGGAGTTGGACACATACCAAGTTTAGCTCAGTTCTGGGCATCTTTGAAATACCTATACAAACTTGTTCCTACATAGTAACTTGCATCTTTGAATGAGAATCTGCTTGCTTACAGCAACGTGCTACATGTTCTTAATGCCCGAATTGGGAATCTGTGTCAAAACTTTGTTAGGAATTATGTGATCCTTACTAGCTGGAAGTAAGGGAGATGGGGCATGAAGTTATTTCTAGGAGTTGGACACATACCAAGTTTAGCTCAGTTCTGGGCATCTTTGAAATACCTATACAAACTTGTTCCTACATAGTAACTTGCAACTTTGAATGAGAATGTGCTTGCTTACAGCAACGTGCTATATGTTCTGAATGCCCGAATTGGGAATCTGTGTCAAAACTTTGTTAGGAATTATGTTATCCTTACTAGCTGGAAGTAAGGGAGATGGGGCATGAAGTTATTTCTAGGAGTTGGACACATACCAAGTTTAGCTCAGTTCTGGGCATCTTTGAAATACCTATACAAACTTGTTCCTACATAGTAACTTGCATCTTTGAATGAGAATGTGCTTGCTTGCAGCAACGTGCTATATATTCTGAATGCCCGAATTGGCAATCTGTGTCAAAACTTTGTTAGGAATTATGTGATCCTTACTAGCTGGAAGTAAGGGAGATGGGGCATGAAGTTATTTCTAGGAGTTGGACACATACCAAGTTTAGCTCAGTTCTGGGCATCTTTGAAATACCTATACAAACTTGTTCCTACATAGTAACTTGCATCTTTGAATGAGAATGTGCTTGCTTACAGCAACGTGCTATATGTTCTGAATGCCCGAATTGGGAATCTGTGTCAAAACTTTGTTAGGAATTATGTGATCCTTACTAGCTGGAAGTAAGGGAGATGGGGCATGAAGTTATTTCTAGGAGTTGGACACATACCAAGTTTAGCTCAGTTCTGGGCATCTTTGAAATACCTATACAAACTTGTTCCTACATAGTAACTTGCAACTTTGAATGAGAATGTGCTTGCTTACAGCAACGTGCTATATGTTCTGAATGCCCGAATTGGGAATCTGTGTCAAAACTTTGTTAGGAATTATGTGATCCTTACTAGCTGGAAGTAAGGGAGATGGGGCATGAAGTTATTTCTAGGAGTTGGACACATACCAAGTTTAGCTCAGTTCTGGGCATCTTTGAAATACCTATACAAACTTGTTCCTACCTAGTAACTTGCAACTTTGAATGAGAATGTGCTTGCTTACAGCAACGTGCTATATGTTCTGAATGCCCGAATTGGGAATCTGTGTCAAAACTTTGTTAGGAATTATGTGATCCTTACTAGCTGGAAGTAAGGGAGATGGGGCATGAAGTTATTTCTAGGAGTTGGACACATACCAAGTTTAGCTCAGTTCTGGGCATCTTTGAAATACCTATACAAACTTGTTCCTACATAGTAACTTGCATCTTTGAATGAGAATCTGCTTGCTTACAGCAACGTGCTACATGTTCTTAATGCCCGAATTGGGAATCTGTGTCAAAACTTTGTTAGGAATTATGTGATCCTTACTAGCTGGAAGTAAGGGAGATGGGGCATGAAGTTATTTCTAGGAGTTGGACACCTACCAAGTTTGGCTCAGTTCTGGGCATCTTTGAAATACCTATACAAACTTGTTCCTACATAGTATCTTGCAACTTTGAATGAGAATGTGCTTGCTTACAGCAACGTGCTACATGTTCTGAATGCCAGAATTGGGAATCTGTGTCAAAACTTTGTTAGGAATTATGTGACCCTTACTAGCTGGAAGTAAGGGAGATGGGGCATGAAGTTATTTCTAGGAGTTGGACACATACCAAGTTTAGCTCAGTTCTGGGCATCTTTGAAATACCTATACAAACTTGTTCCTACATAGTAACTTGCATCTTTGAATGAGAATGTGCTTGCTTGCAGCAACGTGCTATATGTTCTGAATGCCCGAATAGGGAATCTGTGTCAAAACTTTGTTAGGAATTATGTGATCCTTACTAGCTGGAAGTAAGGGAGATGGGGCATGAAGTTATTTCTAGGAGTTGGACACATACCAAGTTTAGCTCAGTTCTGGGCATCTTCGAAATACCTATACAAACTTGTTCCTACATAGTAACTTGCAACTTTGAATGAGAATGTGCTTGCTTACAGCAACGTGCTATATGTTCTGAATGCCCGAATTGGGAATCTGTGTGAAAACATTGTTAGGAATTATGTGATCCTTACTAGCTGGAAGTAAGGGAGATGGGGCATGAAGTTATTTCTAGGAGTTGGACACATACCAAGTTTAGCTCAGTTCTGGGCATCTTTGAAATACCTATACAAACTTGTTCCTACATAGTAACTTGCATCTTTGAATGAGAATGTGCTTGCTTACAGCAACGTGCTATATGTTCTGAATGCCCGAATTGGGAAACTGTGTCAAAACTTTGTTAGGAATTATGTGATCCTTACTAGCTGGAAGTAAGGGAGATGGGGCATGAAGTTATTTCTAGGAGTTGGACACATACCAAGTTTAGCTCAGTTCTGGGCATCTTTGAAATACCTATACAAACTTGTTCCTACATAGTAACTTGCAACTTTGAATGAGAATGTGCTTGCTTACAGCAACGTGCTATATGTTCTGAATGCCCGAATTGGGAATCTGTGTCAAAACTTTGTTAGGAATTATGTGATCCTTACTAGCTGGAAGTAAGGGAGATGGGGCATGAAGTTATTTCTAGGAGTTGGACACATACCAAGTTTAGCTCAGTTCTGGGCATCTTTGAAATACCTATACAAACTTGTTCCTACATAGTAACTTGCAACTTTGAATGAGAATGTGCTTGCTTACAGCAACGTGCTATATGTTCTGAATGCCCGAATTGGGAATCTGTGTCAAAACTTTGTTAGGAATTATGTGATCCTTACTAGCTGGAAGTAAGGGAGATGGGGCATGAAGTTATTTCTAGGAGTTGGACACATACCAAGTTTAGCTCAGTTCTGGGCATCTTTGAAATACCTATACAAACTTGTTCCTACATAGTAACTTGCATCTTTGAATGAGAATGTGTTTGCTTGCAGCAACGTGCTATATGTTCTGAATGCCCGAATTGGCAATCTGTGTCAAAACTTTGTTAGGAATTATGTGATCCTTACTAGCTGGAAGTAAGGGAGATGGGGCATGAAGTTATTTCTAGGAGTTGGACACATACCAAGTTTAGCTCAGTTCTGGGCATCTTTGAAATACCTATACAAACTTGTTCCTACATAGTAACTTGCAACTTTGAATGAGAATGTGCTTGCTTGCAGCAACGTGCTATATGTTCTGAATGCCCGAATAGGAAATCTGTGTCAAAACTTTGTTAGGAATTATGTGATCCTTACTAGCTGGAAGTAAGGGAGATGGGGCATGAAGTTATTTCTAGGAGTTGGACACATACCAAGTTTAGCTCAGTTCTGGGCATCTTTGAAATACCTATACAAACTTGTTCCTACATAGTAACTTGCAACTTTGAATGAGAATGTGCTTGCTTACAGCAACGTGCTATATGTTCTGAATGCCCGAATTGGGAATCTGTGTCAAAACTTTGTTAGGAATTATGTGATCCTTACTAGCTGGAAGTAAGGGAGATGGGGCATGAAGTTATTTCTAGGAGTTGGACACATACCAAGTTTAGCTCAGTTCTGGGCATCTTTGAAATACCTATACAAACTTGTTCCTACCTAGTAACTTGCAACTTTGAATGAGAATGTGCTTGCTTACAGCAACGTGCTATATGTTCTGAATGCCCGAATTGGGAATCTGTGTCAAAACTTTGTTAGGAATTATGTGATCCTTACTAGCTGGAAGTAAGGGAGATGGGGCATGAAGTTATTTCTAGGAGTTGGACACATACCAAGTTTAGCTCAGTTCTGGGCATCTTTGAAATACCTATAGAAACTTGTTCCTACATAGTAACTTGCAACTTTGAATGAAAATGTGCTTGCTTACACCAACGTGCTACATGTTCTGAATGCCCGAATTGGGAATCTGTGTGAAAACATTGTTAGGAATTATGTGATCCTTACTAGCTGGAAGTAAGGGAGATGGGGCATGAAGTTATTTCTAGGAGTTGGACACATACCAAGTTTAGCTCAGTTCTGGGCATCTTTGAAATACCTATACAAACTTGTTCCTACATAGTAACTTGCATCTTTGAATGAGAATCTGCTTGCTTACAGCAACGTGCTATATGTTCTGAATGCCCGAATTGGGAATCTGTGTCAAAACTTTGTGAGGAATTATGTGATCCTTACTAGCTGGAAGTAAGGGAGATGGGGCATGAAGTTATTTCTAGGAGTTGGACACATACCAAGTTTAGCTCAGTTCTGGGCATCTTTGAAATACCTATACAAACTTGTTTCTACATAGTATCTTGCAACTTTGAATGAGAATGTGCTTGCTTACAGCAACGTGCTACATGTTCTGAATGCCAGAATTGGGAATCTTTGTCAAAACTTTGTTAGGAATTATGTGATCCTTACTAGCTGGAAGTAAGGGAGATGGGGCATGAAGTTATTTCTAGGAGTTGGACACATACCAAGTTTAGCTCAGTTCTGGGCATCTTTGAAATACCTATACAAACTTGTTCCTACATAGTAACTTGCATCTTTGAATGAGAATGTGCTTGCTTGCAGCAACGTGCTATATTTTCTGAATGCCCGAATAGGGAATCTGTGTCAAAACTTTGTTAGGAATTATGTGATCCTTACTAGCTGGAAGTAAGGGAGATGGGGCATGAAGTTATTTCTAGGAGTTGGACACATACCAAGTTTAGCTCAGTTCTGGGCATCTTTGAAATACCTATACAAACTTGTTCCTACATAGTAACTTGCATCTTTGAATGAGAATGTGCTTGCTTACAGCAACGTGCTATATGTTCTGAATGCCCGAATTGGGAATCTGTGTCAAAACTTTGTTAGGAATTATGTGATCCTTACTAGCTGGAAGTAAGGGAGATGGGGCATGAAGTTATTTCTAGGAGTTGGACACATACCAAGTTTAGCTCAGTTCTGGGCATCTTCGAAATACCTATACAAACTTGTTCCTACCTAGTAACTTGCAACTTTGAATGAAAATGTGCTTGCTTACAGCAACGTGCTACATGTTCTGAATGCCCGAATTGGGAATCTGTGTCAAAACTTTGTTAGGAATTATGTGATCCTTACTAGCTGGAAGTAAGGGAGATGGGGCATGAAGTTATTTCTAGGAGTTGGACACATACCAAGTTTAGCTCAGTTCTGGGCATATTTGAAATACCTATACAAACTTGTTCCTACATAGTAACTTGCATCTTTGAATGAGAATCTGCTTGCTTACAGCAACGTGCTATATGTTCTGAATGCCCGAATTGGGAATCTGTGTCAAAACTTTGTTAGGAATTATGTGATCCTTACTAGCTGGAAGTAAGGGAGATGGGGCATGAAGTTATTTCTAGGAGTTGGACACATACCAAGTTTAGCTCAGTTCTGGGCATCTTTGAAATACCTATACAAACTTGTTCCTACATAGTAACTTGCATCTTTGAATGAGAATCTGCTTGCTTACAGCAACGTGCTATATGTTCTGAATGCCCGAATTGGGAATCTGTGTCAAAACTTTGTTAGGAATTATGTGATCCTTACTAGCTGGAAGTAAGGGAGATGGGGCATGAAGTTATTTCTAGGAGTTGGACACATACCAAGTTTAGCTCAGTTCTGGGCATCTTTGAAATACCTATACAAACTTGTTCCTACATAATAACTTGCATCTTTGAATGAGAATCTGCTTGCTTACAGCAACGTGCTATATGTTCTGAATGCCCGAATTGGGAATCTGTGTCAAAACTTTGTTAGGAATTATTTGATCCTTACAAGCTGGAAGTAAGGGAGATGGGGCATGAAGTTATTTCTAGGAGTTGGACACATACCAAGTTTAGCTCAGTTCTGGGCATCTTTGAAATACCTATACAAACTTGTTCCTACATAGTAACTTGCAACTTTGAATGAGAATGTGCTTGCTTACAGCAACGTGCTATATGTTCTGAATGCCCGAATTGGGAATCTGTGTCAAAACTTTGTTAGGAATTATGTTATCCTTACTAGCTGGAAGTAAGGGAGATGGGGCATGAAGTTATTTCTAGGAGTTGGACACATACCAAGTTTAGCTCAGTTCTGGGCATCTTTGAAATACCTATACAAACTTGTTCCTACATAGTAACTTGCATCTTTGAATGAGAATGTGCTTGCTTGCAGCAACGTGCTATATGTTCTGAATGCCCGAATTGGGAATCTGTGTCAAAACTTTGTTAGGAATTATGTGATCCTTACTAGCTGGAAGTAAGGGAGATGGGGCATGAAGTTATTTCTAGGAGTTGGACACATACCAAGTTTAGCTCAGTTCTGGGAATCTTTGAAATACCTATACAAACTTGTTCCTACATAGTAACTTGCAACTTTGAATGAGAATGTGCTTGCTTGCAGCAACGTGCTATATGTTCTGAATGCCCGAATAGGGAATCTGTGTCAAAACTTTGTTAGGAATTATGTGATCCTTACTAGCTGGAAGTAAGGGAGATGGGGCATGAAGTTATTTCTAGGAGTTGGACACATACCAAGTTTAGCTCAGTTCTGGGCATCTTTGAAATACCTATACAAACTTGTTCCTACATAGTAACTTGCAACTTTGAATGAGAATGTGCTTGCTTGCAGCAACGTGCTATATGTTCTGAATGCCCGAATTGGGAATCTGTGTCAAAACTTTGTTAGGAATTATGTGATCCTTACTAGCTGGAAGTAAGGGAGATGGGGCATGAAGTTATTTCTAGGAGTTGGACACATACCAAGTTTAGCTCAGTTCTGGGCATCTTTGAAATACCTATACAAACTTGTTCCTACCTAGTAACTTGCAACTTTGAATGAGAATGTGTTTGCTTACAGCAACGTGCTATATGTTCTGAATGCCCGAATTGGGAATCTGTGTCAAAACTTTGTTAGGAATTATGTGATCCTTACTAGCTGGAAGTAAGGGAGATGGTGCATGAAGTTATTTCTAGGAGTTGGACACATACCAAGTTTATCTCAGTTCTGGGCATCTTTGAAATACCTATAGAAACTTGTTCCTACATAGTAACTTGCAACTTTGAATGAGAATGTGCTTGCTTACACCAACGTGCTATATGTTCTGAATGCCCGAATTGGGAATCTGTGTGAAAACATTGTTAGGAATTATGTGATCCTTAATAGCTGGAAGTAAGGGAGATGGGGCATGAAGTTATTTCTAGGAGTTGGACACATACCAAGTTTAGCTCAGTTCTGGGCATCTTTGAAATACCTATACAAACTTGTTCCTACATAGTAACTTGCATCTTTGAATGAGAATCTGCTTGCTTACAGCAACGTGCTATATGTTCTGAATGCCCGAATTGGGAATCTGTGTCAAAACTTTGTTAGGAATTATGTGATCCTTACTAGCTGGAAGTAAGGGAGATGGGGCATGAAGTTATTTCTAGGAGTTGGACACATACCAAGTTTAGCTCAGTTCTGGGCATCTTTGAAATACCTATACAAACTTGTTCCTACATAGTATCTTGCAACTTTGAATGAGAATGTGCTTGCTTACAGCAACGTACTACATGTTCTGAATGCCAGAATTGGGAATCTGTGTCAAAACTTTGTTAGGAATTATGTGATCCTTACTAGCTGGAAGTAAGGGAGATGGGGCATGAAGTTATTTCTAGGAGTTGGACACATACCAAGTTTAGCTCAGTTCTGGGCATCTTTGAAATACCTATACAAACTTGTTCCTACATAGTAACTTGCATCTTTGAATGAGAATCTGCTTGCTTACAGCAACGTGCTATATGTACTGAATGCCCGAATAGGGAATCTGTGTCAAAACTTTGTTAGGAATTATGTGATCCTTACTAGCTGGAAGTAAGGGAGATGGGGCATGAAGTTATTTCTAGGAGTTGGACACATACCATGTTTAGCTCAGTTCTGGGCATCTTTGAAATACCTATACAAACTTGTTCCTACATAGTAACTTGCATCTTTGAATGAGAATGTGCTTGCTTACAGCAACGTGCTATATGTTCTGAATGCCCGAATTGGGAATCTGTGTCAAAACTTTGTTAGGAATTATGTTATCCTTACTAGCTGGAAGTAAGGGAGATGGGGCATGAAGTTATTTCTAGGAGTTGGACACATACCAAGTTTAGCTCAGTTCTGGGCATCTTCGAAATACCTATACAAACTTGTTCCTACCTAGTAACTTGCAACTTTGAATGAAAATGTGCTTGCTTACAGCAACGTGCTACATGTTCTGAATGCCCGAATTGGGAATCTGTGTCAAAACTTTGTTAGGAATTATGTGATCCTTACTAGCTGGAAGTAAGGGAGATGGGGCATGAAGTTATTTCTAGGAGTTGGACACATACCAAGTTTAGCTCAGTTCTGGGCATCTTTGAAATACCTATACAAACTTGTTCCTACATAGTAACTTGCATCTTTGAATGAGAATCTGCTTGCTTACAGCAACGTGCTATATGTTCTGAATGCCCGAATTGGGAATCTGTGTCAAAACTTTGTTAGGAATTATGTGATCCTTACTAGCTGGAAGTAAGGGAGATGGGGCATGAAGTTATTTCTAGGAGTTGGACACATACCAAGTTTAGCTCAGTTCTGGGCATCTTTGAAATACCTATACAAACTTGTTCCTACATAGTAACTTGCATCTTTGAATGAGAATCTGCTTGCTTACAGCAACGTGCTATATGTTCTGAATGCCCGAATTGGGAATCTGTGTCAAAACTTTGTTAGGAATTATGTGATCCTTACTAGCTGGAAGTAAGGGAGATGGGGCATGAAGTTATTTCTAGGAGTTGGACACATACCAAGTTTAGCTCAGTTCTGGGCATCTTTGAAATACCTATACAAACTTGTTCCTACATAATAACTTGCATCTTTGAATGAGAATCTGCTTGCTTACAGCAACGTGCTATATGTTCTGAATGCCCGAATTGGGAATCTGTGTCAAAACTTTGTTAGGAATTATTTGATCCTTACAAGCTGGAAGTAAGGGAGATGGGGCATGAAGTTATTTCTAGGAGTTGGACACATACCAAGTTTAGCTCAGTTCTGGGCATCTTTGAAATACCTATACAAACTTGTTCCTACATAGTAACTTGCAACTTTGAATGAGAATGTGCTTGCTTACAGCAACGTGCTATATGTTCTGAATGCCCGAATTGGGAATCTGTGTCAAAACTTTGTTAGGAATTATGTTATCCTTACTAGCTGGAAGTAAGGGAGATGGGGCATGAAGTTATTTCTAGGAGTTGGACACATACCAAGTTTAGCTCAGTTCTGGGCATCTTTGAAATACCTATACAAACTTGTTCCTACATAGTAACTTGCATCTTTGAATGAGAATGTGCTTGCTTGCAGCAACGTGCTATATGTTCTGAATGCCCGAATTGGGAATCTGTGTCAAAACTTTGTTAGGAATTATGTGATCCTTACTAGCTGGAAGTAAGGGAGATGGGGCATGAAGTTATTTCTAGGAGTTGGACACATACCAAGTTTAGCTCAGTTCTGGGAATCTTTGAAATACCTATACAAACTTGTTCCTACATAGTAACTTGCAACTTTGAATGAGAATGTGCTTGCTTGCAGCAACGTGCTATATGTTCTGAATGCCCGAATAGGGAATCTGTGTCAAAACTTTGTTAGGAATTATGTGATCCTTACTAGCTGGAAGTAAGGGAGATGGGGCATGAAGTTATTTCTAGGAGTTGGACACATACCAAGTTTAGCTCAGTTCTGGGCATCTTTGAAATACCTATACAAACTTGTTCCTACCTAGTAACTTGCAACTTTGAATGAGAATGTGCTTGCTTGCAGCAACGTGCTATATGTTCTGAATGCCCGAATTGGGAATCTGTGTCAAAACTTTGTTAGGAATTATGTGATCCTTACTAGCTGGAAGTAAGGGAGATGGGGCATGAAGTTATTTCTAGGAGTTGGACACATACCAAGTTTAGCTCAGTTCTGGGCATCTTTGAAATACCTATACAAACTTGTTCCTACCTAGTAACTTGCAACTTTGAATGAGAATGTGTTTGCTTACAGCAACGTGCTATATGTTCTGAATGCCCGAATTGGGAATCTGTGTCAAAACTTTGTTAGGAATTATGTGATCCTTACTAGCTGGAAGTAAGGGAGATGGTGCATGAAGTTATTTCTAGGAGTTGGACACATACCAAGTTTATCTCAGTTCTGGGCATCTTTGAAATACCTATAGAAACTTGTTCCTACATAGTAACTTGCAACTTTGAATGAGAATGTGCTTGCTTACACCAACGTGCTATATGTTCTGAATGCCCGAATTGGGAATCTGTGTGAAAACATTGTTAGGAATTATGTGATCCTTAATAGCTGGAAGTAAGGGAGATGGGGCATGAAGTTATTTCTAGGAGTTGGACACATACCAAGTTTAGCTCAGTTCTGGGCATCTTTGAAATACCTATACAAACTTGTTCCTACATAGTAACTTGCATCTTTGAATGAGAATCTGCTTGCTTACAGCAACGTGCTATATGTTCTGAATGCCCGAATTGGGAATCTGTGTCAAAACTTTGTTAGGAATTATGTGATCCTTACTAGCTGGAAGTAAGGGAGATGGGGCATGAAGTTATTTCTAGGAGTTGGACACATACCAAGTTTAGCTCAGTTCTGGGCATCTTTGAAATACCTATACAAACTTGTTCCTACATAGTATCTTGCAACTTTGAATGAGAATGTGCTTGCTTACAGCAACGTACTACATGTTATGAATGCCAGAATTGGGAATCTGTGTCAAAACTTTGTTAGGAATTATGTGATCCTTACTAGCTGGAAGTAAGGGAGATGGGGCATGAAGTTATTTCTAGGAGTTGGACACATA